>NW_027436082.1:0-176000 GCF_964199755.1 Larus michahellis
ATGCCTTGTTCTAAAGCTCTTTGGGAACCGCATGCGTAGCCCCACACACCTGGGGGCTGCAGGCTTTCCTGGCGCCTTCAGCCTCAAAACCACCCTTTCCCACTTGGCGCCGCGCCAGGCACAAAAATGGCCATATGTCTGGAGAGTGGTCCCACGCCCAAAGAGCCAGAAGGGAAAACTATGCCTTGTTCTAAAGCTCTTTGGCAACCGCTTGCGTAGCCCCACGGACCTGGGGGCTGCAGGCTTTCCTGCTGTCTTCAGCCTCAAAACCACCCTTTCCCACTTGGCGTCGGTCCAGGCACAAAAATGGCCATATGTCTGGAGAGTGGTCCCACGCCCAAAGAGCCAGCAGGGAAAACTATGCCTTGTTCTAAAGCTCTTTGGGAACCGCTTGCTTAGCCCCACGCACCTGGGGGCTGCAGGCTTTCCTGCTGCCTTCAGCCTCAAAACCACCATTTCCCACTTGGCGCCGTGCCAGGCACAAAAATGGCCATATGTCTGGAGACTGGTCCCATGCCCACAGAGCCAGCAGGGAAAACTATGCCTTGTTCTAAAGCTCTTTGGCAACCGCTTGCGTAGCCCCACGGACCTGGGGGCTGCAGGCTTTCCTGCTGCCTTCAGCCTCAAAACCACCCTTTCCCACTTGGCGCCGCGCCAGGCACAAAAATGGCCATATGGCTGGAGACTGGTCCCACGCGGAAAGAGCCAGCAGGGAAAACTATGCCTTGTTCTAAAGCTCTTTGGGAACCGCTGGCGTAGCCCCACACACCTGGGGGCTGCAGGCTTTCCTGCTGCCTTCAGCCTCAAAACCACCCTTTCCCACTTGGCAATGCGCCAGGCACAAAAATGGCCATATGTCTGGAGACTGGTCCCACGCCCAAAGAGCCAGCAGGGAAAAATATGCCTTGTTCTAAAGCTCTTTGGGAACCGCTTGCGTAGCCCCACACACCTGGGGGCTGCAGGCTTTCCTGCTGCCTTCAGCCTCAAAACCACCCTTTCCCACTTGGCGCCGCGCCAGGCACAAAAATGGCCATATGTCTGGAGACTGGTCCACGCCCAAAGAGCCAGCAGGGAAAACTATGCCTTGTTCTAAAGCTCTTTGGGAACCGCTTGCGTAGCCCCACAGACCTGGGGGCTGCAGGCTTTCCTGCTGCCTTCAGCCTCAAAACCACCCTTTCCCACTTGGCGCCGCGCCAGGCACAAAAATGGCCATATGTCTGGAGACTGGTCCCACGCGCAAAGAGCCAGCAGGGAAAACTATGCCTTGTTCTAAAGCTCTTTGGGAACCGCTTGCGTAGCCCCACACACCTGGGGGCTGCAGGCTTTCCTGCTGCCTTCAGCCTCAAAACCACCCTTTCCAACTTGGCGCCGCGCCAGGCACAAAAATGGCCATATGTCTGGAGATTGGTCCCACGCCCAAAGAGCCAGCAGGGAAAACTATGCCTTGTTGTAAAGCTCTTTGGGAACCTCTTGTGTGGCCCCACAGACCTGGCGTCTGCAGGCTTTCCTGCTGTCTTCAGCCTCAAAACCACCCTTTCCCACTTGGCGCCGCGCCAGGCCCAAAAATGGCCATATGTCTGGAGAGTGGTCCCACGCCCAAAGAGCCAGCAGGGAAAACTATGCCTTGTTCTAAAGCTCTTTGGCAACCGCTTGCGTAGCCCCACACACCTGGGGGCTGCAGGCTTTCCTGCTGCCTTCAGCCTCAGAACCACCCTTTCCCACTAGGCGCCGCGCCAGGCACAAAAATGGCCATATGTCTGGAGACTGGTCCCACGCCCAAAGAGCCAGCAGGGAAAACTGTGGCTTTTTCTAAAGCTCTTTGGGAACCGTTTGCGTAGCCCCACACACCTGGGGGCTGCAGGCTTTCCTGCTGTCTTCAGCCTCAAAACCACCCTTTCCCACTTGGCGTCGGTCCAGGCACAAAAATGGCCATATGTCTGGAGAGTGGTCCCACGCCCAAAGAGCCAGCAGGGAAAACTATGCCTTGTTCTAAAGCTCTTTGGGAACCGCTTGCTTAGCCCCACGCACCTGGGGGCTGCAGGCTTTCCTGCTGCCTTCAGCCTCAAAACCACCATTTCCCACTTGGCGCCGTGCCAGGCACAAAAATGGCCATATGTCTGGAGACTGGTCCCACGCCCAAAGAGCCAGCAGGGAAAAATATGCCTTGTTCTAAAGCTCTTTGGGAACCGCTTGCGTAGCCCCACACACCTGGGGGCTGCAGGCTTTCCTGGAGCCTTCAGCCTCAAAACCACCCTTTCCCACTTGGCGCCGCGCCAGGCACAAAAATGGCCATATGTATGGAGACTGGTCCCACGCCCAAAGAGCCAGCAGGGAAAAATATGCCTTGTTTTAAAGCTCTTTGGGAACCGCTTGCGAGGCCCCACACACCTGGGGGCTGCAGGCTTTCCTGCTGCCTTCAGCCTCAAAACCACCCTTTCCCACTTGGCGCTGCGCCAGGCACAAAAATGGCCATATGTCTGGAGACTGGTCCCACGCCCAAAGAGCCAGCAGGGAAAACTATGCCTTGTTCTAAAGCTCTTTGGGAACCGCATGCGTAGCCCCACACACCTGGGGGCTGCAGGCTTTCCTGGCGCCTTCAGCCTCAAAACCACCCTTTCCCACTTGGCGCCGCGCCAGGCACAAAAATGGCCATATGTCTGGAGACTGGTCCCACGCCCAAAGAGCCAGCAGGCAAAACTATGCCTTGTTCTAAAGCTCTTTGGGAACCGCTTGCGTAGCCCCACGGACCTGGGGACTGCAGGCTTTCCTGCTGCCTTCAGCCTCAAAACCACCCTTTCCCACTTGGCGCCGCGCCAGGCACAAAAATGGCCATATGTCTGGAGACTGGTCCACGCCCAAAGAGCCAGCAGGGAAAACTATGCCTTGTTCCAAAGCTCTTTGGGAACCGCTTGCGTAGCCCCACACACCTGGGGGCTGCAGGCTTTCCTGCTGCCTTCAGCCTCAAAACCACCCTTTCCAACTTGGCGCCGCGCCAGGCACAAAAATGGCCATATGTCTGGAGATTGGTCCCACGCCCAAAGAGCCAGCAGGGAAAACTATGCCTTGTTGTAAAGCTCTTTGGGAACCTCTTGTGTGGCCCCACAGAACTGGCGTCTGCAGGCTTTCCTGCTGTCTTCAGCCTCAAAACCACCCTTTCCCACTTGGCGCCGCGCCAGGCCCAAAAATGGCCATATGTCTGGAGAGTGGTCCCACGCCCAAAGAGCCAGCAGGGAAAACTATGCCTTGTTCTAAAGCTCTTTGGCAACCGCTTGCGTAGCCCCACACACCTGGGGGCTGCAGGCTTTCCTGCTGTCTTCAGCCTCAAAACCACCCTTTCCCACTTGGCGTCGGTCCAGGCACAAAAATGGCCATATGTCTGGAGAGTGGTCCCACGCCCAAAGAGCCAGCAGGGAAAACTATGCCTTGTTCTAAAGCTCTTTGGGAACCGCTTGCTTAGCCCCACGCACCTGGGGGCTGCAGGCTTTCCTGCTGCCTTCAGCCTCAAAACCACCATTTCCCACTTGGCGCCGTGCCAGGCACAAAAATGGCCATATGTCTGGAGACTGGTCCCATGCCCACAGAGCCAGCAGGGAAAACTATGCCTTGTTCTAAAGCTCTTTGGCAACCGCTTGCGTAGCCCCACGGACCTGGGGGCTGCAGGCTTTCCTGCTGCCTTCAGCCTCAAAACCACCCTTTCCCACTTGGCGCCGCGCCAGGCACAAAAATGGCCATATGGCTGGAGACTGGTCCCACGCGGAAAGAGCCAGCAGGGAAAACTATGCCTTGTTCTAAAGCTCTTTGGGAACCGCTGGCGTAGCCCCACACACCTGGGGGCTGCAGGCTTTCCTGCTGCCTTCAGCCTCAAAACCACCCTTTCCCACTTGGCAATGCGCCAGGCACAAAAATGGCCATATGTCTGGAGACTGGTCCCACGCCCAAAGAGCCAGCAGGGAAAAATATGCCTTGTTCTAAAGCTCTTTGGGAACCGCTTGCGTAGCCCCACACACCTGGGGGCTGCAGGCTTTCCTGGAGCCTTCAGCCTCAAAACCACCCTTTCCCACTTGGCGCCGCGCCAGGCACAAAAATGGCCATATGTATGGAGACTGGTCCCACGCCCAAAGAGCCAGCAGGGAAAAATATGCCTTGTTTTAAAGCTCTTTGGGAACCGCTTGCGAGGCCCCACACACCTGGGGGCTGCAGGCTTTCCTGCTGCCTTCAGCCTCAAAACCACCCTTTCCCACTTGGCGCCGCGCCAGGCACAAAAATGGCCATATGTCTGGAGACTGGTCCCACGCCCAAAGAGCCAGCAGGGAAAACTATGCCTTGTTCTAAAGCTCTTTGGGAACCGCATGCGTAGCCCCACACACCTGGGGGCTGCAGGCTTTCCTGGCGCCTTCAGCCTCAAAACCACCCTTTCCCACTTGGCGCCGCGCCAGGCACAAAAATGGCCATATGTCTGGAGACTGGTCCCACGCCCAAAGAGCCAGCAGGGAAAAATATGCCTTGTTTTAAAGCTCTTTGGGAACCGCTTGCGAGGCCCCACACACCTGGGGGCTGCAGGCTTTCCTGCTGCCTTCAGCCTCAAAACCACCCTTACCTACTTGGCGCCGCGCCAGGCACAAAAATGGCCATATGTCTGGAGATGGGTCCCATGCCCAAAGAGCCAGCAGGGAAAACTATGCCTTGTTCTAAAGCTCTTTGGGAACCGCTTGCGTAGCCCCACGGACCTGGGGACTGCAGGCTTTCCTGCTGCCTTCAGCCTCAAAACCACCCTTTCCCACTTGGCGCCGCGCCAGGCACAAAAATGGCCATATGTCTGGAGACTGGTCCACGCCCAAAGAGCCAGCAGGGAAAACTATGCCTTGTTCTAAAGCTCTTTGGGAACCGCTTGCGTAGCCCCACACACCTGGGGGCTGCAGGCTTTCCTGCTGCCTTCAGCCTCAAAACCACCCTTTCCCACTTGGCGCCGCGCCAGGCACAAAAATGGCCATATGTCTGGAGACTGGTCCCACACTCAAAGAGCCAGGAGGGAAAACTGTGGCTTTTTCTAAAGTTCTTGAGAACCGCTTGCGTGGCCCCACGGACCTGGGGGCTGCAGGCTTTCCTGCTGCCTTCAGCCTCAAAACCACCCTTTCCCACTTGGCGCCGCACCAGGCACAAAAATGGCCATATGTCTGGAGACTGGTCCCACGCCCAAAGAGCCAGCAGGGAAAACTATGCCTTGTTCTAAAGCTCTTTGGGAACCGCTTGCGTAGCCCCACACACCTGGGGGCTGCAGGCTTTCCTGCTGCCTTCAGCCTCAAAACCACCCTTTCCCACTTGGCGTCGGTCCAGGCACAAAAATGGCCATATGTCTGGAGACTGGTCCCACGCCCAAAGAGCCAGGAGGGAAAACTATGCCTTGTTCTAAAGCACTTTGGCAACCGCTTGCGTAGCCCCACAGACCTGGGGGCTGCAGGCTTTCCTGCTGCCTTCAGCCTCAAAACCACCCTTTCCCACTTGGCGCCGCGCCAGGCACAAAAATGGCCATATGTCTGGAGACTGGTCCCACGCCCAAAGAGCCTGCAGGGAAAACTATGCCTTGTTCTAAAGCTCTTTGGGAACCGCTTGCGTAGCCCCACACACCTGGGGGCTGCAGGCTTTCCTGCTGCCTTCAGCCTCAAAACCACCCTTTCCCACTTGGCGCCGCGCCAGGCACAAAAATGGCCATATGTCTGGAGACTGGTCCCACGCCCAAAGAGCCAGCAGGGAAAACTATGCCTTGTTCTAAAGCTCTTTGGGAACCGCTTGCGTAGCCCCACACACCTGGGGGCTGCAGGCTTTCCTGCTGCCTTCAGCCTCAAAACCACCCTTTCCCACTCTGGCGTCGCTCCAGGCACAATAATGGCCATATGTCTGGAGACTGGTCCCACGCCCAAAGAGCCAGCAGGGAAAACTATGCCTTGTTCTAAAGCTCTTTGGGAACTGCTGGCGTGGCCCCACACACCTGGGGGCTGCAGGCTTTCCTGCTGCCTTCAGCCTCAAAACCACCCTTTCCCACTTGGCGCCGCGCCAGGCACAAAAATGGCCATATGTCTGGAGACTGGTCCCACACTCAAAGAGCCAGGAGGGAAAAGTGTGGCTTTTTCTAAAGCTCTTTGGGAACCGCTTGCGTAGCCCCACAGACCTGGGGGCTGCAGGCTTTCCTGCTGCCTTCAGCCTCAAAACCACCCTTTCCCACTTGGCGCCGCGCCAGGCACAAAAATGGCCATATGTCTGGAGACTGGTCCCACGCCCAAAGAGCCAGCAGGCAAAACTATGCCTTGTTCTAAAGCTCTTTGGGAACCGCTTGCGTAGCCCCACGGACCTGGGGACTGCAGGCTTTCCTGCTGCCTTCAGCCTCAAAACCACCCTGTCCCACTTGGCGCCGCGCCAGGCACAAAAATGGCCATATGTCTGGAGACTGGTCCCACGCCCAAAGAGCCAGCAGGGAAAACTATGCCTTGTTCTAAAGCTCTTTGGGAACCGCTTGCGTAGCCCCACACAACTGCGGGCTGCAGGCTTTCCTGCTGCCTTCAGCCTCAAAACCACCCTGTCCAACTCTGGCGTCGCTCCAGGCACAATAATGGCCATATGTCTGGACATTGGTCCCACGCCCAAAGAGCCAGCAGGGAAAACCATGCCTTGTTCTAAAGCTCTTTGGGAACCGCTTGCGTGGCCCCACACACCTGGGGGCTGCAGGCTTTCCTGCTGCCTTCAGCCTCAAAACCACCCTTTCCCACTTGGCGCCGCGCCAGGCACAAAAATGGCCATATGTCTGGAGACTGGTCCCACGCCCAAAGAGCCAGCAGGGAAAACTATGCCTTGTTCTAAAGCTCTTTGGGAACCGCTTGCGTAGCCCCACACACCTGGGGGCTGCAGGCTTTCCTGGAGCCTTCAGCCTCAAAACCACCCTTTCCAACCTGGCGCCGCGCCAGGCACAAAAATGGCCATATGTCTGGAGACTGGTCCCACGCCCAAAGAGCCAGCAGGGAAAACTATGCCTTGTTGTAAAGCTCTTTGGGAACCGCTTGTGTGGCCCCACAGACCTGGCGTCTGCAGGCTTTCCTGCTGTCTTCAGCCTCAAAACCACCCTTTCCCACTTGGCGCCGCGCCAGGCACAAAAATGGCCATATGTCTGGAGACTGGTCCCACGCCCAAAGAGCCAGCAGGGAAAACTATGCCTTGTTCTAAAGCTCTTTGGGAACCGCTTGCGTAGCCCCACACACCTGGGGGCTGCAGGCTTTCCTGCTGTCTTCAGCCTCAAAACCACCCTTTCCCACTTGGCGCCGCGCCAGGCACAAAAATGGCCATATGTCTGGAGACTGGTCCCACGCCCAAAGAGCCAGCAGGGAAAACTATGCCTTGTCTAAAGCTCTTTGGGAACCGCTTGCGTGGCCCCACAGACCTGGGGGCTGCAGGCTTTCCTGCTGCCTTCAGCCTCAAAACCACCCTTTCCCACTTGGCGCCGCGCCAGGCACAAAAATGGCCATATGTCTGGAGACTGGTCCCACGCCCAAAGAGCCAGCAGGGAAAACTATGCCTTGTTCTAAAGCTCTTTGGGAACCGCATGCGTAGCCCCACAGACCTGGGGGCTGCAGGCTTTCCTGGCGCCTTCAGCCTCAAAACCACCCTTTCCCACTTGGCGCCGCGCCAGGCACAAAAATGGCCATATGTCTGGAGACTGGTCCCACGCCCAAAGAGCCAGCAGGGAAAAATATGCCTTTTTCTAAAGTTCTTGAGAACCGCTTGCGTGGCCCCACGGACCTGGGGGCTGCAGGCTTTCCTGCTGCCTTCAGCCTCAAAACCACCCTTTCCCACTTGGCGCCGCACGAGGCACAAAAATGGCCATATGGCTGGAGACTGGTCCCACGCCCAAAGAGCCAGCAGGGAAAACTATGCCTTGTTCTAAAGCTCTTTGGGAACCGCTTGCGTAGCCCCACACACCTGGGGGCTGCAGGCTTTCCTGCTGCCTTCAGCCTCAAAACCACCCTTTCCCACTTGGCGTCGGTCCAGGCACAAAAATGGCCATATGTCTGGAGACTGGTCCCACGCCCAAAGAGCCAGGAGGGAAAACTATGCCTTGTTCTAAAGCACTTTGGCAACCGCTTGCGTAGCCCCACAGACCTGGGGGCTGCAGGCTTTCCTGCTGCCTTCAGCCTCAAAACCACCCTTTCCCACTTGGCGCCGCGCCAGGCACTAAAATGGCCATATGTCTGGAGACTGGTCCCACGCCCAAAGAGCCAGCAGGGAAAACTATGCCTTGTTCTAAAGCTCCTTGGCAACCGCTTGCGTAGCCCCACGGACCTGGGGGCTGCAGGCTTTCCTGCTGCCTTCAGCCTCAAAACCACCCTTTCCCACTTGGCGTCGGTCCAGGCACAAAAATGGCCATATGTCTTGAGACTGGTCCCACGCCCAAAGAGCCTGCAGGGAAAACTATGCCTTGTTCTAAAGCTCTTTGGGAACCGCTTGCGTAGCCCCACACACCTGGGGGCTGCAGGCTTTCCTGCTGCCTTCAGCCTCAAAACCACCCTGTCCCACTTGGTGCCGCGCCAGGCACAAAAATGGCCATATGTCTGGAGACTGGTCCCACGCCCAAAGAGCCAGCAGGGAAAACTATGCCTTGTTCTAAAGCTCTTTGGGAACCGCTTGCGTAGCCCCACACACCTGGGGACTGCAGGCTTTCCTGCTGCCTTCAGCCTCAAAACCACCCTGTCCCACTCTGGCGTCGCTCCAGGCACAATAATGGCCATATGTCTGGAGACTGGTCCCACGCCCAAAGAGCCAGCAGGGAAAACTATGCCTTGTTCTAAAGCTCTTTGGGAACTGCTGGCGTGGCCCCACACACCTGGGGGCTGCAGGCTTTCCTGCTGCCTTCAGCCTCAAAACCACCCTTTCCCACTTGGCGCCGCGCCAGGCACAAAAATGGCCATATGTCTGGAGACTGGTCCCACGCCCAAAGAGCCAGCAGGGAAAACTATGCCTTGTTCTAAAGCTCTTTGGGAACCGCTTGCGTAGCCCCACGGACCTGGGGGCTGCAGGCTTTCCTGCTGCCTTCAGCCTCAAAACCACCCTTTCCCACTTGGCGCCGCGCCAGGCCCAAAAATGGCCATATGTCTGGAGATTGGTCCCACACTCAAAGAGCCAGGAGGGAAAACTGTGGCTTTTTCTAAAGCTCTTTGGGAACCGCTTGCGTAGCCCCACACACCTGGGGGCTGCAGGCTTTCCTGCTGCCTTCAGCCTCAAAACCACCCTTTCCCACTTGGCGTCGGTCCAGGCACAAAAATGGCCATATGTCTGGAGACTGGTCCACGCCCAAAGAGCCAGCAGGGAAAACTATGCCTTGTTCTAAAGCTCTTTGGGAACCGCTTGCGTAGCCCCACACACCTGGGGGCTGCAGGCTTTCCTGCTGCCTTCAGCCTCAAAACCACCCTTTCCCACTTGGCGCCGCGCCAGGCACAAAAATGGCCATATGTCTGGAGACTGGTCCCACGCCCAAAGAGCCAGCAGGGAAAACTATGCCTTGTTCTAAAGCTCTTTGGGAACCGCTTGCGTAGCCCCACGGACCTGGGGGCTGCAGGCTTTCCTGCTGCCTTCAGCCTCAAAACCACCCTTTCCCACTTGGCGCCGCGCCAGGCACAAAAATGGCCATATGTCTGGAGACTGGTCCCACGCCCAAAGAGCCAGCAGGGAAAACTGTGGCTTTTTCTAAAGCTCTTTGGGAACCGTTTGCGTAGCCCCACAGACTGCGGGCTGCAGGCTTTCTTGCTGCCTTCAGCCTCAAAACCACCCTTTCCCACTTGGCGCCGCGACAGGCACAAAAATGGCCATATGTCTGGAGATTGGTCCCACGCCCAAAGAGCCAGCAGGGAAAACTATGCCTTGTTCTAAAGCTCTTTGGGAACCGCTTGCGTAGCCCCACACACCTGCGGGATGCAGGCTTTCCTGCTGCCTTCAGCCTCAAAACCACCCTTTCCCACTTGGCGTCCCTCGAGGCACAAAAATGGCCATATGTCTGGACATTGGTCCCACGCCCAGAGAGCCAGCATGGAAAACTATGCCTTGTTCTAAAGCTCTTTGGGAACCGCTGGCATGGCACCACACACCTGGGGGCTGCAGGCTTTCCTGCTGTCTTCAGCCTCAAAACCACCCTTTCCCACTTGGCGCCGCGCCAGGCACAAAAATGGCCATATGTCTGGAGTCTGGTCCCACGCCCAAAGAGCCAGCAGGGAAAACTATGCCTTGTTCTAAAGCTCTTTGGCAACCGCTTGCGTAGCCCCATAGACCGGGGGGCTGCAGGCTTTCCTGCTGCCTTCAGCCTCAAAACCACCCTTTCCCACTAGGCGCCGCGCCAGGCACAAAAATGGCCATATGTCTGGAGTCTGGTCCACGCCCAAAGAGCCAGCAGGGAAAACTATGCCTTGTTCTAAAGCTCTTTGGGAACCGCTTGCGTAGCCCCACACACCTGGGGGCTGCAGGCTTTCCTGCTGCCTTCAGCCTCAAAACCACCCTTTCCCACTTGGCGCCGCGCCAGGCCCAAAAATGGCCATATGTCTGGAGATTGGTCCCACACTCAAAGTGCCAGGAGGGAAAACTGTGGCTTTTTCTAAAGCTCTTTGGGAACCGCTTGCGTAGCCCCACAGACCTGGGGCTGCAGGCTTTCCTGCTGCCTTCAGCCTCAAAACCACCCTTTCCCACTTGGCGCCGCGCCAGGCACAAAAATGGCCATATGTCTGGAGACTGGTCCACGCCCAAAGAGCCAGCAGGGAAAACTATGCCTTGTTCTAAAGCTCTTTGGGAACCGCTTGCGTAGACCCACGCACCTGGGGGCTGCAGGCTTTCCTGTTGCCTTCAGCCTCAAAACCACCCTTTCCCACTTGGCGCCGCGCCAGGCACAAAAATGGCCATATGTCTGGAGACTGGTCCCACGCCCAAAGAGCCAGCAGGGAAAACTGTGGCTTTTTCTAAAGCTCTTTGGGAACCGTTTGCGTAGCCCCACAGACTGCGGGCTGCAGGCTTTCCTGCTGCCTTCAGCCTCAAAACCACCCTTTCCCACTTAGCGCCGCGCCAGGCAAAAAAATGGCCATATGTCTGGAGACTGGTCCCACGCCCAAAGAGCCAGGAGGGAAAACTGTGGCTTTTTCTAAAGCTCTTTAGGAACCGCTTGCGTAGCCCCACACACCTGGGGGCTGCAGGCTTTCCTGCTGCCTTCAGCCTCAAAACCACCCTTTCCCACTTGGCGTCGGTCCAGGCACAAAAATGGCCATATGTCTGGAGACTGGTCCACGCCCAAAGAGCCAGCAGGGAAAGCTATGCCTTGTTCTAAAGCTCTTTGGGAACCGCTTGCGTAGCCCCACACACCTGGGGGCTGCAGGCTTTCCTGCTGCCTTCAGCCTCAAAACCACCCTTTCCCACTTGGCGCCGCGCCAGGCACAAAAATGGCCATATGTCTGGAGACTGGTCCCACGCCCAAAGAGCCAGCAGGGAAAACTATGCCTTGTTCTATAGCTCTTTGGGAACCGCTTGCGTAGCCCCACGGACCTGGGGGCTGCAGGCTTTCCTGCTGCCTTCAGCCTCAAAACCACCCTTTCCCACTTGGCGCCGCGCCAGGCACAAAAATGGCCATATGTCTGGAGACTGGTCCCACGCCCAAAGAGCCAGCAGGGAAAACTGTGGCTTTTTCTAAAGCTCTTTGGGAACCGTTTGCGTAGCCCCACAGACTGCGGGCTGCAGGCTTTCTTGCTGCCTTCAGCCTCAAAACCACCCTTTCCCACTTGGCGCCGCGCCAGGCACAAAAATGGCCATATGTCTGGAGATTGGTCCCACGCCCAAAGAGCCAGCAGGGAAAACTATGCCTTGTTCTAAAGCTCTTTGGGAACCGCTTGCGTAGCCCCACACACCTGCGGGATGCAGGCTTTCCTGCTGCCTTCAGCCTCAAAACCACCCTTTCCCACTTGGCGTCCCTCGAGGCACAAAAATGGCCATATGTCTGGACATTGGTCCCACGCCCAGAGAGCCAGCATGGAAAACTATGCCTTGTTCTAAAGCTCTTTGGGAACCGCTGGCATGGCACCACACACCTGGGGGCTGCAGGCTTTCCTGCTGTCTTCAGCCTCAAAACCACCCTTTCCCACTTGGAGCCGCGCCAGGCACAAAAATGGCCATATGTCTGGAGTCTGGTCCCACGCCCAAAGAGCCAGCAGGGAAAACTATGCCTTGTTCTAAAGCTCTTTGGCAACCGCTTGCGTAGCCCCATAGACCGGGGGGCTGCAGGCTTTCCTGCTGCCTTCAGCCTCAAAACCACCCTTTCCCACTAGGCGCCGCGCCAGGCACAAAAATGGCCATATGTCTGGAGACTGGTCCCACGCCCAAAGAGCCAGCAGGGAAAACTATGCCTTGTTCTAAAGCTCTTTGGGAACCGCTTGCGTAGCCCCACACACCTGGGGGCTGCAGGCTTTCCTGCTGCCTTCAGCCTCAAAACCACCCTTTCCCACTTGGCGCCGCGCCAGGCCCAAAAATGGCCATATGTCTGGAGATTGGTCCCACACTCAAAGTGCCAGGAGGGAAAACTGTGGCTTTTTCTAAAGCTCTTTGGGAACCGCTTGCGTAGCCCCACAGACCTGGGGCTGCAGGCTTTCCTGCTGCCTTCAGCCTCAAAACCACCCTTTCCCACTTGGCGCCGCGCCAGGCACAAAAATGGCCATATGTCTGGAGACTGGTCCACGCCCAAAGAGCCAGCAGGGAAAACTATGCCTTGTTCTAAAGCTCTTTGGGAACCGCTTCCGTAGCCCCACGGACCTGGGGGCTGCAGGCTTTCCTGCTGCCTTCAGCCTCAAAACCACCCTTTCCCACTTGGCGCCGCGCCAGGCACAAAAATGGCCATATGTCTGGAGACTGGTCCCACGCCCAAAGAGCCAGCAGGGAAAACTGTGGCTTTTTCTAAAGCTCTTTGGGAACCGTTTGCGTAGCCCCACAGACTGCGGGCTGCAGGCTTTCCTGCTGCCTTCAGCCTCAAAACCACCCTTTCCCACTTAGCGCCGCGCCAGGCAAAAAAATGGCCATATGTCTGGAGACTGGTCCCACGCCCAAAGAGCCAGGAGGGAAAACTGTGGCTTTTTCTAAAGCTCTTTAGGAACCGCTTGCGTAGCCCCACACACCTGGGGGCTGCAGGCATTCCTGCTGTCTTCAGCCTCAAAACCACCCTTTCCCACTTGGCGTCGGTCCAGGCACAAAAATGGCCATATGTCTGGAGACTGGTCCCACGCCCAAAGAGCCAGCAGGGAAAACTATGCCTTGTTCTAAAGCTCTTTGGGAACCGCTTGCGTAGCCCCACACACCTGGGGGCTGCAGGCTTTCCTGGAGCCTTCAGCCTCAAAACCACCCTGTCCCACTTGGCGCCGCGCCAGGCACAAAAATGGCCATATGTCTGGAGACTGGTCCACGCCCAAAGAGCCAGCAGGGAAAACTAGGCCTTGTTCTAAAGCTCTTTGGGAACCGCTTGCGTAGCCCCACACACCTGGGGGCTGCAGGCTTTCCTGCTGCCTTCAGCCTCAAAACCACCCTGTCCCACTCTGGCGTCGCTCCAGGCACAATAATGGCCATATGTCTGGACATTGGTCCCACGCCCAAAGAGCCAGCAGGGAAAACTATGCCTTGTTCTAAAGCTCTTTGGGAACCGCTTGCGTGGCCCCACGGACCTGGGGGCTGCAGGCTTTCCTGCTGCCTTCAGCCTCAAAACCACCCTTTCCCACTTGGCGCCGCGCCAGGCACAAAAATGGCCATATGTCTGGAGACTGGTCCCACGCCCAAAGAGCCAGCAGGGAAAACTGTGGCTTTTTCTAAAGCTCTTTGGGAACCATTTGCGTAGCCCCACAGACTGCGGGCTGCAGGCTTTCCTGCTGCCTTCAGCCTCAAAACCACCCTGTCCCACTTAACGCCGCGCCAGGCACAAAAATGGCCATATGTCTGGAGACTGGTCCACGCCCAAAGAGCCAGCAGGGAAAACTAGGCCTTGTTCTAAAGCTCTTTGGGAACCGCTTGCGTAGACCCACGGACCTGGGGGCTGCAGGCTTTCCTGCTGCCTTCAGCCTCAAAACCACCCTGTCCCACTCTGGCGTCGCTCCAGGCACAATAATGGCCATATGTCTGGACATTGGTCCCACGCCCAAAGAGCCAGCAGGGAAAACTATGCCTTGTTCTAAAGCTCTTTGGGAACCGCTTGCGTGGCCCCACACACCTGGGGGCTGCAGGCTTTCCTGCTGCCTTCAGCCTCAAAACCACCCTTTCCCACTTGGCGCCGCGCCAGGCACAAAAATGGCCATATGTCTGGAGACTGGTCCCACGCCCAAAGAGCCAGCAGGGAAAACTGTGGCTTTTTCTAAAGCTCTTTGGGAACCGTTTGCGTAGCCCCACACACCTGGGGGCTGCAGGCTTTCCTGCTGCCTTCAGCCTCAAAACCACCCTGTCCCACTTAGCGCCGCGCCAGGCAAAAAAATGGCCATATGTCTGGAGACTGGTCCCACACTCAAAGAGCCAGGAGGGAAAACTGTGGCTTTTTCTAAAGCTCTTTAGGAACCGCTTGCGTAGCCCCACACACCTGGGGGCTGCAGGCATTCCTGCTGTCTTCAGCCTCAAAACCACCCTTTCCCACTTGGCGTCGGTCCAGGCACAAAAATGGCCATATGTCTGGAGAGTGGTCCCACGCCCAAAGAGCCAGCAGGGAAAACTATGCCTTGTTCTAAAGCTCTTTGGGAACCGCTTGCGTAGCCCCACACACCTGGGGGCTGCAGGCTTTCCTGGAGCCTTCAGCCTCAAAACCACCCTGTCCCACTTGGCGCCGCGCCAGGCACAAAAATGGCCATATGTCTGGAGACTGGTCCACGCCCAAAGAGCCAGCAGGGAAAAATATGCCTTGTTCTAAAGCTCTTTGGGAACCGCTTGCGTAGACCCACGGACCTGGGGGCTGCAGGCTTTCCTGCTGCCTTCAGCCTCAAAACCACCCTGTCCCACTCTGGCGTCGCTCCAGGCACAATAATGGCCATATGTCTGGAGACTGGTCCCACGCCCAAAGAGGCAGCAGGGAAAATTATGCCTTGTTCTAAAGCTCTTTGGGAAACGCTTGCGTGGCCCCACGGACCTGGGGGCTGCAGGCTTTCCTGCTGCCTTCAGCCTCAAAACCACCCTTTTCCCACTTGGCGCCGCGCCAGGCACAAAAATGGCCATATGTCTGGAGACTGGTCCCACGCCCAAAGAGCCAGCAGGGAAAACTAGGCCTTGTTCTAAAGCTCTTTGGGAACCGCTTGCGTAGCCCCACACACCTGGGGGCTGCAGGCTTTCCTGCTGCCTTCAGCCTCAAAACCACCCTTTCCCACTTGGCGCCGTGCCAGGCACAAAAATGGCCATATGTCTGGAGACTGGTCCCACGCCCAAAGAGCCAGCAGGGAAAACTATGCCTTGTTCTAAAGCTCTTTGGCAACCGCTTGCGTAGCCCCACGGACCTGGGGGCTGCAGGCTTTCATGCTGCCTTCAGCCTCAAAACCACCCTTTCCCACTTGGCGCCGCGCCAGGCACAAAAATGGCCATATGTCTGGAGACTGGTCCCACGCCCAAAGAGCCAGCAGGGAAAACTAGGCCTTGTTCTAAAGCTCTTTGGGAACCGCTTGCGTAGCCCCACACACCTGGGGGCTGCAGGCTTTCCTGCTGCCTTCAGCCTCAAAACCACCCTTTCCCACTTGGCGCCGCGCCAGGCACAAAAATGGCCATATGTCTGGAGACTGGTCCCACGCCCAAAGAGCCAGCAGGGAAAACTATGCCTTGTTCTAAAGCTCTTTGGGAAATGCTTGCGTAGCCCCACGGACCTGGGGGCTGCAGGCTTTCCTGCTGCCTTCAGCCTCAAAACCACCCTTTCCCACTTGGCGCCGCGCCAGGCACAAAAATGGCCATATGTCTTGAGTCTGGTCCCACGCCCAAAGAGCCAGCAGGGAAAACTATGCCTTGTTCTAAAGCTCTTTGGGAACCGCTTGCGTAGCCCCACACACCTGGGGGCTGCAGGCTTTCCGGCTGCCTTCAGCCTCAAAAACACCCTTTCCCACTTGGCGCCGCGCCAGGCACAAAAATGGCCATATGTCTGGAGACTGGTCCCACGCCCAAAGAGCCAGCAGGGAAAACTATGCCTTGTTCTAAAGCTCTTTGGGAACCGCTTGCGTAGCCCCAAAGACCTGGGGGCTGCAGGCTTTCCTGCTGCCTTCAGCCTCAAAACCACCCTTTCCCACTTGGCGCCGCACCAGGCACAAAAATGGCCATATGTCTGGAGACTGGTCCCACGCCCAAAGAGCCAGCAGGGAAAAATATGCCTTGTTATAAAGCTCTTTGGGAACCGCTTGCGTGGCCCCACACACCTGGGGGCTGCAGGCTTTCCTGCTGCCTTCAGCCTCAAAACCACCCTTTCCCACTTGGCGCCGCGCCAGGCACAAAAATGGCCATATGTCTGGAGACTGGTCCCACGCCCAAAGAGCCAGCAGGGAAAACTATGCCTTGTTCTAAAGCTCTTTGGGAACCGCATGCGTAGCCCCACACACCTGGGGGCTGCAGGCTTTCCTGCTGCCTTCAGCCTCAAAACCACCCTTTCCCACTTGGCGTCGGTCCAGGCACAAAAATGGCCATATGTCTGGAGACTGGTCCCACGCCCAAAGAGCCAGCAGGGAAAAATATGCCTTTTTCTAAAGTTCTTGAGAACCGCTTGCATAGCCCCACGGACCTGGGGGCTGCAGGCTTTCCTGCTGCCTTCAACCTCAAAACCACCCTTTCCCACTTGGTGCCGCACCAGGCACAAAAATGGCCATATGTCTGGAGACTGGTCCCACGCCCAAAGAGCCAGCAGGGAAAACTATGCCTTGTTCTAAAGCTCTTTGGGAACCGCTTGCGTAGCCCCACAGACTGCGGGCTGCAGGCTTTCCTGCTGCCTTCAGCCTCAAAACCACCCTTTCCCACTTGGCGTCGGTCCAGGCACAAAAATGGCCATATGTCTGGAGACTGGTCCCACGCCCAAAGAGCCAGCAGGGAAAACTATGCCTTGTTCTAAAGCACTTTGGCAACCGCTTGCGTAGCCCCACACACCTGGGGGCTGCAGGCTTTCCTGCTGCCTTCAGCCTCAAAACCACCCTTTCCCACTTGGCGCCGCGCCAGGCACAAAAATGGCCATATGTCTGGAGACTGGTCCCACGCCCAAAGAGCCAGCAGGGAAAACTGTGGCTTTTTCTAAAGCTCTTTGGGAACCGCTTGCATAGCCCCACAGACTGCGGGCTGCAGGCTTTCCTGCTACCTTCAGCCTCAAAACCACCCTTTCCCACTAGGCGCCGCGCCAGGCACAAAAATGGCCATATGTCTGGAGATGGGTCCCACGCCCAAAGAGCCTGCAGGGAAAACTATGCCTTGTTCTAAAGCTCTTTGGGAACCGCTTGCGTAGCCCCACACACCTGGGGGCTGCAGGCTTTCCTGCTGCCTTCAGCCTCAAAACCACCCTTTCCCACTTTGGCGTCGCTCGAGGCACAAAAATGGCCATATGTCTGGATATTGGTCCCACGCCAAGAGAGCCAGCATGGAAAACTATGCCTTGTTCTAAAGCTCTTTGGGAACCGCTTGCGTAGCCCCACACACCTGGGGGCTGCAGGCTTTCCTGCTGCCTTCAGCCTCAAAACCACCCGTTCCCACTTGGCGCCGCGCCAGGCACAAAAATGGCCATATGTCTGGAGACTGGTCCCACACTCAAAGAGCCAGGAGGGAAAACTGTGGCTTTTTCTAAAGCTCTTTAGGAACCGCTTGCGTAGCCCCACGGACCTGGGGGCTGCAGGCATTCCTGCTGTCTTCAGCCTCAAAACCACCCTTTCCCACTTGGCGTCGGTCCAGGCACAAAAATGGCCATATGTCTGGAGAGTGGTCCCACGCCCAAAGAGCCAGCAGGGAAAACTATGCCTTGTTCTAAAGCTCTTTGGGAACCGCTTGCGTAGCCCCACACACCTGGGGGCTGCAGGCTTTCCTGGAGCCTTCAGCCTCAAAACCACCCTGTCCCACTTGGCGCCGCGCCAGGCACAAAAATGGCCATATGTCTGGAGACTGGTCCCACGCCCAAAGAGCCAGCAGGGAAAACTATGCCTTGTTCTAAAGCTCTTTGGGAACCGCTTGCGTAGCCCCACGGACCTGGGGGCTGCAGGCTTTCCTGCTGCCTTCAGCCTCAAAACCACCCTTTCCCACTTGGCGCCGCGCCAGGCACAAAAATGGCCATATGTCTGGAGACTGGTCCCACGCCCAAAGAGCCAGCAGGGAAAACTATGCCTTGTTCTAAAGCTCTTTGGGAACCGCTTGCGTAGCCCCACACACCTGGGGGCTGCAGGCTTTCCTGCTGCCTTCAGCCTCAAAACCACCCTTTCCCACTTTGGAGTCGCTCGAGGCACAAAAATGGCCATATGTCTGGACATTGGTCCCACGCCCAGAGAGCCAGCATGGAAAACTATGCCTTGTTATAAAGCTCTTTGGGAACCGCTGGCGTGGCCCCACACACCTGGGGGCTGCAGGCTTTCCTGCTGCCTTCAGCCTCAAAACCACCCTTTCCCACTTGGCGCCGCGCCAGGCACAAAAAAGGCCATATGTCTGGAGACTGGTCCACGCCCAAAGAGCCAGCAGGGAAAACTATGCCTTGTTGTAAAGCTCTTTGGCAACCGCTGGCGTGGCCCCACACACCTGGGGGCAGCAGGCTTTCCTGCTGCCTTCAGCCTCAAAACCACCCGTTCCCACTTGGCGCCGCGCCAGGCACAAAAATGGCCATATGTCTGGAGACTGGTCCCACGCCCAAAGAGCCAGCAGGGAAAACTATGCCTTGTTCTAAAGCTCTTTGGGAACCGCTTGCGTAGCCCCACACACCTGGGGGCTGCAGGCTTTCCTGCTGCCTTCAGCCTCAAAACCACCCTTTCCCACTTGGCGCCGCGCCAGGCACAAAAATGGCCATATGTCTGGAGACTGGTCCCACGCCCAAACAGCCAGCAGGGAAAACTGTGGCTTTTTCTAAAGCTCTTTGGGAACCGCTTGCATAGCCCCACAGACTGCGGGCTGCAGGCTTTCCTGCTACCTTCAGCCTCAAAACCACCCTTTCCCACTAGGCGCCGCGCCAGGCACAAAAATGGCCATATGTCTGGAGACTGGTCCCACGCCCAAAGAGCCAGCAGGGAAAACTATGCCTTGTTCTAAAGCTCTTTGGCAACCGCTTGTGTAGCCCCACACACCTGGGGGCTGCAGGCTTTCCTGCTGCCTTCATCCTCAAAACCACCCTTTCCCACTTTGGCGTCGCTCGAGGCACAAAAATGGCCATATGTCTGGACATTGGTCCCACGCCCAGAGAGCCAGCATGGAAAACTATGCCTTGTTCTAAAGCTCTTTGGGAACCGCTGGCGTGGCCCCACACACCTGGGGGCTGCAGGCTTTCCTTCTGCCTTCAGCCTCAAAACCACCCTTTCCCACTTGGCGCCGCGCCAGGCACAAAAATGGCCATATGTCTGGAGACTGGTCCACGCCCAAAGAGCCAGCAGGGAAAACTATGCCTTGTTCTTAAGCTCTTTGGCAACCGCTGGCGTGGCCCCACACACCTGGGGGCTGCAGGCTTTCCTGCTGCCTTCAGCCTCAAAACCACCCTTTCCCACTTGGCGCCGCGCCAGGCACAAAAATGGCCATATGTCTGGAGACTGGTCCCACGCCGAAAGAGCCAGCAGGGAAAACTGTGGCTTTTTCTAAAGCTCTTTGGGAACCGCTTGCGTAGCCCCACACACCTGGGGGCTGCAGGCTTTCCTGCTGCCTTCAGCCTCAAAACCACCCTTTCCCACTTGGCGCCGCGCCAGGCACAAAAATGGCCATATGTCTGGAGACTGGTCCCACGCCCAAAGAGCCAGCAGGGAAAACTATGCCTTGTTCTAAAGCTCTTTGGGAACCGCTTGCGTAGCCCCACACACCTGGGGGCTGCAGGCTTTCCTGCTGCCTTCAGCCTCAAAACCACCCTTTCCCACTAGGCGCCGCGCCAGGCACAAAAATGGCCATATGTCTGGAGACTGGTCCCACGCCCAAAGAGCCAGCAGGGAAAACTATGCCTTGTTCTAAAGCTCTTTGGGAACCGCTTGCTTAGCCCCACACACCTGGGGGCTGCAGGCTTTCCTGCTGCCTTCAGCCTCAAAACCATCCTTTCCCACTTGGCGCCGCGCCAGGCACAAAAATGGCCATATGGCTGGAGACTGGTCCCACACTCAAAGAGCCAGGAGGGAGGACTGTGGCTTTTTCTAAAGCTCTTTGGGAACCGCTTGCGTAGCCCCACACACCTGGGGGCTGCAGGCTTTCCTGCTGTCTTCAGCCTCAAAACCACCCTTTCCCACTTGGCGTCGGTCCAGGCACAAAAATGGCCATATGTCTGGAGACTGGTCCCACGCCCAAAGAGCCCGGAGGGAAAACTGTGGCTTTTCCTAAAGCTCTTTGGGAACCGTTTGCGTAGCCCCACAGACTGCGGGCTGCAGGCTTTCCTGCTGCCTTCAGCCTCAAAACCACCCTGTCCCACTTGGTGCCGCGCCAGGCACAAAAATGGCCATATGTCTGGAGACTGGTCCCACGCCCAAAGAGCCAGCAGGGAAAAATATGCCTTGTTCTAAAGCTCTTTGGGAACCGCTTGCGTAGCCCCACACACCTGCGGGATGCAGGCTTTCCTGCTGCCTTCAGCCTCAAAACCACCCTTTCCCACTTGGCGCCGCGCCAGGCACAAAAATGGCCATATGTCTGGAGACTGGTCCACGCCCAAAGAGCCTGCAGGGAAAACTATGCCTTGTTCTAAAGCTCTTTGGCAACCGCTTGCGTAGACCCACGGACCTGGGGGCTGCAGGCTTTCCTGCTGCCTTCAGCCTCAAAACCACCCTTTCCCACTTGGTGCCGCGCCAGGCACAAAAATGGCCATATGTCTGGAGACTGGTCCCACGCCCAAAGAGCCAGCAGGGAAAACTGTGGCTTTTTCTAAAGCTCTTTGGGAACCGCTTGCATAGCCCCACAGACTGCGGGCTGCAGGCTTTCCTGCTACCTTCAGCCTCAAAACCACCCTTTCCCACTAGGCGCCGCGCCAGGCACAAAAATGGCCACATGTCTGGAGATGGGTCCCACGCCCAAAGAGCCAGCAGGGAAAATTATGCCTTGTTCTAAAGCTCTTTGGGAACCGCTTGCGTAGCCCCACACACCTGGGGGCTGCAGGCTTTCCTGCTGCCTTCAGCCTCAAAACCACCCTGTCCCACTTTGGCGTCGCTCGAAGCACAAAAATGGCCATATGTCTGGACATTGGTCCCACGCCCAAAGAGCCAGCATGGAAAACTATGCCTTGTTCTAAAGCTATTTTGCAACCGCTTGCGTAGCCCCACACACCTGGGGGCTGCAGGCTTTCCTGCTGCCTTCAGCCTCAAAACCACCCTTTCCCACTTGGCGCCGCACCAGGCACAAAAATGGCCATATGTCTGGAGACTGGTCCCACGCCCAAAGAGCCAGCAGGGAAAACTATGCCTTGTTCTAAAGCACTTTGGCAACCGCTTGCGTAGCCCCACAGACCTGGGGGCTGCAGGCTTTCCTGCTGCCTTCAGCCTCAAAACCACCATTTCCCACTTGGCGCCGCGCCAGGCACAAAAATGGCCATATGTCTGGAGACTGGTCCCACGCCCAAAGAGCCAGCAAGGAAAACTATGCCTTGTTCTAAAGCTCTTTGGGAACCGCTTGCGTAGCCCCACACACCTGGGGGCTGCAGGCTTTCCTGCTGCCTTCAGCCTCAAAACCACCCTTTCCCACTTGGCGCCGCGCCAGGCACAAAAATGGCCATATGTCTGGAGACTGGTCCCACGCCCAAACAGCCAGCAGGGAAAACTGTGGCTTTTTCTAAAGCTCTTTGGGAACCGCATGCGTAGCCCCACACACCTGGGGGCTGCAGGCTTTCCTGCTGCCTTCAGCCTCAAAACCACCCTTTCCCACTAGGCGCCGCGCCAGGCACAAGAATGGCCATATGTCTGGAGATGGGTCCCACGCCCAAAGAGCCTGCAGGGAAAACTATGCCTTGTTCTAAAGCTCTTTGGGAACCGCTTGTGTAGCCCCACACACCTGGAGACTGCAGGCTTTCCTGCTGCCTTCATCCTCAAAACCACCCTTTCCCACTTTGGCGTCGCTCGAGGCACAAAAATGGCCATATGTCTGGACATTGGTCCCACGCCCAGAGAGCCAGCATGGAAAACTATGCCTTGTTCTAAAGCTCTTTGGGAACCGCTGGCGTGGCCCCACACACCTGGGGGCTGCAGGCTTTCCTGCTGCCTTCAGCCTCAAAACCACCCTTTCCCACTTGGCGCCGCGCCAGGCACAAAAATGGCCATATGTCTGGAGACTGGTCCACGCCCAAAGAGCCAGCAGGGAAAACTATGCCTTGTTGTAAAGCTCTTTGGCAACCGCTGGCGTGGCCCCACACACCTGGGGGCTGCAGGCTTTCCTGCTGCCTTCAGCCTCAAAACCACCCTTTCCCACTTGGCGCCGCGCCAGGCACAAAAATGGCCATATGTCTGGAGACTGGTCCCACGCCCAAAGAGCCAGCAGGGAAAAATAGGCCTTGTTCTAAAGCTCTTTGGGAACCGCTTGCGTAGCCCCACACACCTGGGGGGCTGCAGGCTTTCCTGCTGCCTTCAGCCTCAAAACCACCCTTTCCCACTGTGGCGTTGCTCGAGGCACAAAAATGGCCATATGTCTGGAGACTGGTCCCACGCCCAAAGAGCCAGCAGGGAAAAATATGCCTTGTTCTAAAGCTCTTTGGGAACCGCTTGCGTGGTCCCACAGACCTGGGGGCTGCAGGCTTTCCTGCTGCCTTCAGCCTCAAAACCACCCTTTCCCACTTGGTGCCGCGCCAGGCACAAAAATGGCCATATGTCTGGAGACTGGTCCCACGCCCAAAGAGCCAGCAGGGAAAACTATGCCTTGTTCTAAAGCTCTTTGGGAACCGCTTGCGTAGCCCCACACACCTGGGGGCTGCAGGCTTTCCTACTGCCTTCAGCCTCAAAACCACCCTTTCCCACTTGGCGCCGCGCCAGGCACAAAAATGGCCATATGTCTGGAGACTGGTCCCACGCCCAAAGAGCCAGCAGGGAAAAATATGCCTTTTTCTAAAGTTCTTGAGAACCGCTTGCATAGCCCCACGGACCTGGGGGCTGCAGGCTTTCCTGCTGCCTTCAGCCTCAAAACCACCCTTTCCCACTTGGCGCCGCGCCAGGCACAAAAATGGCCATATGTCTGGAGACTGGTCCCACGCCCAAAGAGCCAGCAGGGAAAACTATGCCTTTTTCTAAAGCTCTTTGGGAACCGCTTGCGTAGCCCCACAGACTGCGGGCTGCAGGCTTTCCTGCTGCCTTCAGCCTCAAAACCACCCTTTCCCACTTGGCGCCGCGCCAGGCACAAAAATGGCCATATGTCTGGAGACTGGTCCCACGCCCAAAGAGCCAGCAGGGAAAACTAGGCCTTGTTCTAAAGCACTTTAGCAACCGCTTGCGTAGCCCCACACACCTGGGGGCTGCAGGCTTTCCTGCTGCCTTCAGCCTCAAAACCACCCTTTCCCACTTGGCGCCGCGCCAGGCACAAAAATGGCCATATGTCTGGAGACTGGTCCCACGCCCAAAGAGCCAGCAGGGAAAACTATGCCTTGTTCTAAAGCTCTTTGGGAACCGCTTGCGTAGCCCCACACACCTGGGGGCTGCAGGCTTTCCTGCTGCCTTCAGCCTCAAAACCACCCTTTCCCACTTGGCGCCGCTCCAGGCACAAAAATGGCCATATGTCTGGAGACTGGTCCCACGCCCAAACAGCCAGCAGGGAAAACTGTGGCTTTTTCTAAAGCTCTTTGGGAACCGCTTGCATAGCCCCACAGACTGCGGGCTGCAGGCTTTCCTGCTACCTTCAGCCTCAAAACCACCCTTTCCCACTAGGCGCTGCGCCAGGCACAAAAATGGCCATATGTCTGGAGATGGGTCCCAAGCCCAAAGAGCCTGCAGGGAAAACTATGCCTTGTTCTAAAGCTCTTTGGGAACCGCTTGTGTAGCCCCACACACCTGGGGGCTGCAGGCTTTCCTGCTGCCTTCAGCCTCAAAACCACCCTTTCCCACTTTGGCGTCGCTCGAGGCACAAAAATGGCCATATGTCTGGAGACTGGTCCCACGCCCAAAGAGCCAGCAGGGAAAACTATGCCTTGTTCTAAAGCTCTTTGGGAACCGCTGGCGTGGCCCCACACACCTGGGGGCTGCAGGCTTTCCTGCTGCCTTCAGCCTCAAAACCACCCTTTCCCACTTGGCGCCGCGCCAGGCACAAAAATGGCCATATGTCTGGAGACTGGTCCACGCCCAAAGAGCCAGCAGGGAAAACTATGCCTTGTTGTAAACCTCTTTCTCAACCGCTGGCGTGGCCCCACGGACCTGGGGGCTGCAGGCTTTCCTGCTGCCTTCAGCCTCAAAACCACCCTTTCCCACTTGGCGCCACGCCAGGCACAAAAATGGCCATATGTCTGGAGACTGGTCCCACGCCCAAAGAGCCTGCAGGGAAAACTATGCCTTGTTCTAAAGCTCTTTGGGAACCGCTTGCGTAGCCCCACACACCTGGGGGCTGCAGGCTTTCCTGCTGCCTTCAGCCTCAAAACCACCCTTTCCCACTTGGCGCCGCGCCAGGCACAAAAATGGCCATATGTCTGGAGACTGGTCCCACACCCAAAGAGCCAGCAGGGAAAACTGTTGCTTTTTCTAAAGCTCTTTGGGAACCGTTTGCGTAGCCCCACAGACTGCGGGCTGCAGGCTTTCCTGCTGCCTTCAGCCTCAAAACCACCCGTTCCCACTTAGCGCCGCGCCAGGCACAAAAATGGCCATATGTCTGGAGACTGGTCCCACACTCAAAGAGCCAGGAGGGAAAACTGTGGCTTTTTCTAAAGCTCTTTGGGAACCGCTTGCGTAGCCCCACACACCTGTGGGCTGCAGGCATTCCTGCTGCCTTCAGCCTCAAAACCACCATTTCCCACTTGGCGTCGGTCCAGGCACAAAAATGGCCATATGTCTGGAGAGTGGTCCCACGCCCAAAGAGCCAGCAGGGAAAAATATGCCTTGTTATAAAGCTCTTTGGGAACCGCTTGCGTGGCCCCACAGACCTGGGGGCTGCAGGCTTTACTGCTGCCTTCAGCCTCAAAACCACCCGTTCCCACTTAGCGCCGCGCCAGGCACAAAAATGGCCATATGTCTGGAGACTGGTCCCACGCTCAAAGAGCCTGCAGGGAAAACTATGCCTTGTTCTAAAGCTCTTTGGGAACCGCTTGCGTAGCCCCACAGACCTGGGGGCTGCAGGCTTTCCTGCTGCCTTCAGCCTCAAAACCACCCTTTCCCACTTTGGCGTCGCTCGAGGCACAAAAATGGCCATATGTCTGGACATTGGTCCCACGCCCAGAGAGCCAGCATGGAAAACTATGCCTTGTTCTAAAGCTCTTTGGGAACCGCTGGCGTGGCCCCACACACCTGGGGGCTGCAGGCTTTCCTGCTGCCTTCAGCCTCAAAACCACCCTTTCCCACTTGGCGCCGCGCCAGGCACAAAAATGGCCATATGTCTGGAGACTGGTCCACGCCCAAAGAGCCAGCAGGGAAAACTATGCCTTGTTCTAAAGCTCTTTGGCAACCGCTGGCGTGGCCCCACACACCTGGGGGCTGCAGGCTTTCCTGCTGCCTTCAGCCTCAAAACCACCCTTTCCCACTTGGTGCCGCGCCAGGCACAAAAATGGCCATATGTCTTGAGTGTGGTCCCACGCCCAAAGAGCCAGCAGGGAAAAATATGCCTTGTTCTAAAGCTCTTTGGGAACCGCTTGCGTAGCCCCAAAGACCTGGGGGCTGCAGGCTTTCCTGGCGCCTTCAGCCTCAAAACCACCCTTTCCCACTTGGCGCCGCGCCAGGCACAAAAATGGCCATATGTCTGGAGACTGGTCCCACGCCCAAAGAGCCAGCAGGGAAAACTAGGCCTTGTTCTAAAGCTCTTTGGGAACCGCTTGCGTAGCCCCAAAGACCTGGGGGCTGCAGGCTTTCCTGCTGCCTTCAGCCTCAAAACCACCCTTTCCCACTTGGCGCCGCGCCAGGCACAAAAATGGCCATATGTCTGGAGACTGGTCCCACGCCAAAAGAGCCAGCAGGGAAAACTATGCCTTGTTCTAAAGCTCTTTGGGAATCGCTTGCGTAGCCCCACACACCTGGGGGCTGCAGGCTTTCCTGCTGCCTTCAGCCTCAAAACCACCCTTTCCCACTTGGCGTCGGTCCAGGCACAAAAATGGCCATATGTCTGGAGACTGGTCCCACGCCCAAAGAGCCAGCAGGGAAAACTATGCCTTGTTCTAAAGCTCTTTGGGAACCCCTTCCGTAGCCCCACGGACCTGGGGGCTGCAGGCTTTCCTGCTGCCTTCAGCCTCAAAACCACCCTTTCCCACTTGGCGCCGCGCCAGGCACAAAAATGGCCATATGTCTGGAGACTGGTCCCACGCCCAAAGAGCCAGCAGGGAAAACTATGCCTTGTTCTAAAGCTCTTTGGGAACCGCTTGCGTAGCCCCACACACCTGGGGGCTGCAGGCTTTCCTGCTGCCTTCAGCCTCAAAACCAGCCTTTCCCACTTGGCGCCGCGCCAGGCACAAAAATGGCCATATGTCTGGAGACTGGTCCCACACTCAAAGAGCCAGGAGGGAGAACTGTGGCTTTTTCTAAAGCTCTTTGGGAACCGCTTGCGTAGCCCCACACACCTGGGGGCTGCAGGCTTTCCTGCTGCCTTCAGCCTCAAAACCACCCTTTCCCACTAGGCGCCGCGCCAGGCACAAAAATGGCCATATGTCTGGAGACTGGTCCCACGCCCAAAGAGCCCGGAGGGAAAACTGTGGCTTTTCCTAAAGCTCTTTGGGAACCGTTTGCGTAGCCCCACAGACTGCGGGCTGCAGGCTTTCCTGCTGCCTTCAGCCTCAAAACCACCCTTTCCCACTTGGCGCCGCACCAGGCACAAAAATGGCCATATGTCTGGAGACTGGTCCCACGCCAAAAGAGCCAGCAGGGAAAAATATGCCTTGTTCTAAAGCTCTTTGGCAACCGCTTGCGTAGCCCCACAGACTGGGGGCTGCAGGCTTTCCTGCTGCCTTCAGCCTCAAAACCACCCTTTCCCACTTGGCGCCGCGCCAGGCACAAAAATGGCCATATGTCTGGAGACTGGTCCCACGCCCAAAGAGCCAGCAGGGAAAACTGTGCCTTGTTCTAAAGCACTTTGGCAACCGCTTGCGTAGCCCCACAGACCTGGGGGCTGCAGGCTTTCCTGCTGCCTTCAGCCTCAAAACCACCATTTCCCACTTGGCGCCGCGCCAGGCACAAAAATGGCCATATGTCTGGAGACTGGTCCCACGCCCAAAGAGCCAGCAAGGAAAACTATGCCTTGTTCTAAAGCTCTTTGGGAACCGCTTGCGTAGCCCCACACACCTGGGGGCTGCAGGCTTTCCTGCTGCCTTCAGCCTCAAAACCACCCTTTCCCACTTGGCGCCGCGCCAGGCACGAAAATGGCCATATGTCTGGAGACTGGTCCCACGCCCAAACAGCCAGCAGGGAAAACTGTGGCTTTTTCTAAAGCTCTTTGGGAACCGCTTGCATAGCCCCACAGACTGCGGGCTGCAGGCTTTCCTGCTACCTTCAGCCTCAAAACCACCCTTTCCCACTAGGCGCCGCGCCAGGCACAAAAATGGCCATATGTCTGGAGACTGGTCCCACGCCCAAAGAGCCAGCAGGCAAAACTATGCCTTGTTCTAAAGCTCTTTGGCAACCGCTTGTGTAGCCCCACACACCTGGAGACTGCAGGCTTTCCTGCTGCCTTCATCCTCAAAACCACCCTTTCCCACTTTGGCGTCGCTCGAGGCACAAAAATGGCCATATGTCTGGACATTGGTCCCACGCCCAGAGAGCCAGCATGGAAAACTATGCCTTGTTCTAAAGCTCTTTGGGAACCGCTGGCGTGGCCCCACACACCTGGGGGCTGCAGGCTTTCCTTCTGCCTTCAGCCTCAAAACCACCCTTTCCCACTTGGCGCCGCGCCAGGCACAAAAATGGCCATATGTCTGGAGACTGGTCCACGCCCAAAGAGCCAGCAGGGAAAACTATGCCTTGTTCTAAAGCTCTTTGGCAACCGCTGGCGTGGCCCCACACACCTGGGGGCTGCAGGCTTTCCTGCTGCCTTCAGCCTCAAAACCACCCTTTCCCACTTGGCGCCGCGCCAGGCACAAAAATGGCCATATGTCTGGAGACTGGTCCCACGCCCAAAGAGCCAGCAGGGAAAAATATGCCTTGTTCTAAAGCTCTTTGGGAACCGCTTGCGTAGCCCCATGGACCTGGGGGCTGCAGGCTTTCCTGCTGCCTTCAGCCTCAAAACCACCCTTTCCCACTTGGCGCCGCGCCAGGCACAAAAATGGCCATATGTCTGGAGACTGGTCCCACGCCCAAAGAGCCAGCAGGGAAAACTATGCCTTGTTCTAAAGCTCTTTGGGAACCGCTTGCGTAGCCCCACACACCTGGGGGCTGCAGGCTTTCCTGCTGCCTTCAGCCTCAAAACCACCCTTTCCCACTAGGCGCCGCGCCAGGCCCAAAAATGGCCATATGTCTGGAGACTGGTCCCACGCCCAAAGAGCCAGCAGGGAAAACTATGCCTTGTTCTAAAGCTCTTTGGGAACCGCTTGCTTAGCCCCACACACCTGGGGGCTGCAGGCTTTCCTGCTGCCTTCAGCCTCAAAACCAGCCTTTCCCACTTGGCGCCGCGCCAGGCACAAAAATGGCCATATGGCTGGAGACTGGTCCCACACTCAAAGAGCCAGGAGGGAGGACTGTGGCTTTTTCTAAAGCTCTTTGGGAACCGCTTGCGTAGCCCCACACACCTGGGGGCTGCAGGCTTTCCTGCTGTCTTCAGCCTCAAAACCACCCTTTCCCACTTGGCGTCGGTCCAGGCACAAAAATGGCCATATGTCTGGAGACTGGTCCCACGCCCAAAGAGCCCGGAGGGAAAACTGTGGCTTTTCCTAAAGCTCTTTGGGAACCGTTTGCGTAGCCCCACAGACTGCGGGCTGCAGGCTTTCCTGCTGCCTTCAGCCTCAAAACCACCCTGTCCCACTTGGTGCCGCGCCAGGCACAAAAATGGCCATATGTCTGGAGACTGGTCCCACGCCCAAAGAGCCAGCAGGGAAAAATATGCCTTGTTCTAAAGCTCTTTGGGAACCGCTTGCGTAGCCCCACACACCTGCGGGATGCAGGCTTTCCTGCTGCCTTCAGCCTCAAAACCACCCTTTCCCACTTGGCGCCGCGCCAGGCACAAAAATGGCCATATGTCTGGAGACTGGTCCACGCCCAAAGAGCCTGCAGGGAAAACTATGCCTTGTTCTAAAGCTCTTTGGCAACCGCTTGCGTAGACCCACACACCTGGGGGCTGCAGGCTTTCCTGCTGCCTTCAGCCTCAAAACCACCCTTTCCCACTTGGTGCCGCGCCAGGCACAAAAATGGCCATATGTCTGGAGACTGGTCCCACGCCCAAAGAGCCAGCAGGGAAAACTGTGGCTTTTTCTAAAGCTCTTTGGGAACCGCTTGCATAGCCCCACAGACTGCGGGCTGCAGGCTTTCCTGCTACCTTCAGCCTCAAAACCACCCTTTCCCACTAGGCGCCGCGCCAGGCACAAAAATGGCCACATGTCTGGAGATGGGTCCCACGCCCAAAGAGCCAGCAGGGAAAATTATGCCTTGTTCTAAAGCTCTTTGGGAACCGCTTGCGTAGCCCCACACACCTGGGGGCTGCAGGCTTTCCTGCTGCCTTCAGCCTCAAAACCACCCTGTCCCACTTTGGCGTCGCTCGAAGCACAAAAATGGCCATATGTCTGGACATTGGTCCCACGCCCAAAGAGCCAGCATGGAAAACTATGCCTTGTTCTAAAGCTATTTTGCAACCGCTGGCGTGGCCCCACACACCTGGGGGCTGCAGGCTTTCCTTCTGCCTTCAGCCTCAAAACCACCCTTTCCCACTTGGCGCCGCGCCAGGCACAAAAATGGCCATATGTCTGGAGACTGGTCCACGCCCAAAGAGCCAGCAGGGAAAACTATGCCTTGTTCTAAAGCTCTTTGGCAACCGCTGGCGTGGCCCCACACACCTGGGGGCTGCAGGCTTTCCTGCTGCCTTCAGCCTCAAAACCACCCTTTCCCACTTGGCGCCGCGCCAGGCACAAAAATGGCCATATGTCTGGAGACTGGTCCCACGCCCAAAGAGCCAGCAGGGAAAAATATGCCTTGTTCTAAAGCTCTTTGGGAACCGCTTGCGTAGCCCCATGGACCTGGGGGCTGCAGGCTTTCCTGCTGCCTTCAGCCTCAAAACCACCCTTTCCCACTTGGCGCCGCGCCAGGCACAAAAATGGCCATATGTCTGGAGACTGGTCCCACGCCCAAAGAGCCAGCAGGGAAAACTATGCCTTGTTCTAAAGCTCTTTGGGAACCGCTTGCGTAGCCCCACACACCTGGGGGCTGCAGGCTTTCCTGCTGCCTTCAGCCTCAAAACCACCCTTTCCCACTAGGCGCCGCGCCAGGCCCAAAAATGGCCATATGTCTGGAGACTGGTCCCACGCCCAAAGAGCCAGCAGGGAAAACTATGCCTTGTTCTAAAGCTCTTTGGGAACCGCTTGCTTAGCCCCACACACCTGGGGGCTGCAGGCTTTCCTGCTGCCTTCAGCCTCAAAACCAGCCTTTCCCACTTGGCGCCGCGCCAGGCACAAAAATGGCCATATGGCTGGAGACTGGTCCCACACTCAAAGAGCCAGGAGGGAGGACTGTGGCTTTTTCTAAAGCTCTTTGGGAACCGCTTGCGTAGCCCCACAGACCTGGGGGCTGCAGGCTTTCCTGCTGTCTTCAGCCTCAAAACCACCCTTTCCCACTTGGCGTCGGTCCAGGCACAAAAATGGCCATATGTCTGGAGACTGGTCCCACGCCCAAAGAGCCCGGAGGGAAAACTGTGGCTTTTCCTAAAGCTCTTTGGGAACCGTTTGCGTAGCCCCACAGACTGCGGGCTGCAGGCTTTCCTGCTGCCTTCAGCCTCAAAACCACCCTGTCCCACTTGGTGCCGCGCCAGGCACAAAAATGGCCATATGTCTGGAGACTGGTCCCACGCCCAAAGAGCCAGCAGGGAAAAATATGCCTTGTTCTAAAGCTCTTTGGGAACCGCTTGCGTAGCCCCACACACCTGCGGGATGCAGGCTTTCCTGCTGCCTTCAGCCTCAAAACCACCCTTTCCCACTTGGCGCCGCGCCAGGCACAAAAATGGCCGTATGTCTGGAGACTGGTCCACGCCCAAAGAGCCTGCAGGGAAAACTATGCCTTGTTCTAAAGCTCTTTGGCAACCGCTTGCGTAGACCCACGGACCTGGGGGCTGCAGGCTTTCCTGCTGCCTTCAGCCTCAAAACCACCCTTTCCCACTTGGTGCCGCGCCAGGCACAAAAATGGCCATATGTCTGGAGACTGGTCCCACGCCCAAAGAGCCAGCAGGGAAAACTGTGGCTTTTTCTAAAGCTCTTTGGGAACCGCTTGCATAGCCCCACAGACTGCGGGCTGCAGGCTTTCCTGCTACCTTCAGCCTCAAAACCACCCTTTCCCACTAGGCGCCGCGCCAGGCACAAAAATGGCCACATGTCTGGAGATGGGTCCCACGCCCAAAGAGCCAGCAGGGAAAATTATGCCTTGTTCTAAAGCTCTTTGGGAACCGCTTGCGTAGCCCCACACACCTGGGGGCTGCAGGCTTTCCTGCTGCCTTCAGCCTCAAAACCACCCTGTCCCACTTTGGCGTCGCTCGAAGCACAAAAATGGCCATATGTCTGGACATTGGTCCCACGCCCAAAGAGCCAGCATGGAAAACTATGCCTTGTTCTAAAGCTATTTTGCAACCGCTTGCGTAGCCCCACACACCTGGGGGCTGCAGGCTTTCCTGCTGCCTTCAGCCTCAAAACCACCCTTTCCCACTTGGCGCCGCACCAGGCACAAAAATGGCCATATGTCTGGAGACTGGTCCCACGCCCAAAGAGCCAGCAGGGAAAACTATGCCTTGTTCTAAAGCTCTTTGGCAACCGCTTGCGTAGCCCCACAGACTGGGGGCTGCAGGCTTTCCTGCTGCCTTCAGCCTCAAAACCACCCTTTCCCACTTGGCGCCGCGCCAGGCACAAAAATGGCCATATGTCTGGAGACTGGTCCCACGCCCAAAGAGCCAGCAGGGAAAACTATGCCTTGTTCTAAAGCACTTTGGCAACCGCTTGCGTAGCCCCACAGACCTGGGGGCTGCAGGCTTTCCTGCTGCCTTCAGCCTCAAAACCACCATTTCCCACTTGGCGCCGCGCCAGGCACAAAAATGGCCATATGTCTGGAGACTGGTCCCACGCCCAAAGAGCCAGCAAGGAAAACTATGCCTTGTTCTAAAGCTCTTTGGGAACCGCTTGCGTAGCCCCACACACCTGGGGGCTGCAGGCTTTCCTGCTGCCTTCAGCCTCAAAACCACCCTTTCCCACTTGGCGCCGCGCCAGGCACAAAAATGGCCATATGTCTGGAGACTGGTCCCACGCCCAAACAGCCAGCAGGGAAAACTGTGGCTTTTTCTAAAGCTCTTTGGGAACCGCATGCGTAGCCCCACACACCTGGGGGCTGCAGGCTTTCCTGCTGCCTTCAGCCTCAAAACCACCCTTTCCCACTAGGCGCCGCGCCAGGCACAAGAATGGCCATATGTCTGGAGATGGGTCCCACGCCCAAAGAGCCTGCAGGGAAAACTATGCCTTGTTCTAAAGCTCTTTGGGAACCGCTTGTGTAGCCCCACACACCTGGAGACTGCAGGCTTTCCTGCTGCCTTCATCCTCAAAACCACCCTTTCCCACTTTGGCGTCGCTCGAGGCACAAAAATGGCCATATGTCTGGACATTGGTCCCACGCCCAGAGAGCCAGCATGGAAAACTATGCCTTGTTCTAAAGCTCTTTGGGAACCGCTGGCGTGGCCCCACACACCTGGGGGCTGCAGGCTTTCCTGCTGCCTTCAGCCTCAAAACCACCCTTTCCCACTTGGCGCCGCACCAGGCACAAAAATGGCCATATGTCTGGAGACTGGTCCCACGCCCAAAGAGCCAGCAGGGAAAACTATGCCTTGTTCTAAAGCTCTTTGGCAACCGCTTGCGTAGCCCCACACACCTGGGGGCTGCAGGCTTTCCTGCTGCCTTCAGCCTCAAAACCACCCTTTCCCACTTGGCGCCGCGCCAGGCACAAAAATGGCCATATGTCTGGAGACTGGTCCCACGCCCAAAGAGCCAGCAGGGAAAACTATGCCTTGTTCTAAAGCTCTTTGGGAACCGCTTGCGTAGCCCCACACACCTGGGGGCTGCAGGCTTTCCTGCTGCCTTCAGCCTCAAAACCACCCTTTCCCACTAGGCGCCGCGCCAGGCCCAAAAATGGCCATATGTCTGGAGACTGGTCCCACGCCCAAAGAGCCAGCAGGGAAAACTATGCCTTGTTCTAAAGCTCTTTGGGAACCGCTTGCTTAGCCCCACACACCTGGGGGCTGCAGGCTTTCCTGCTGCCTTCAGCCTCAAAACCAGCCTTTCCCACTTGGCGCCGCGCCAGGCACAAAAATGGCCATATGTCTGGAGACTGGTCCCACACTCAAAGAGCCAGGAGGGAAAACTGTGGCTTTTTCTAAAGCTCTTTGGGAACCGCTTGCGTAGCCCCACACACCTGGGGGCTGCAGGCTTTCCTGCTGTCTTCAGCCTCAAAACCACCCTTTCCCACTTGGCGTCGGTCCAGGCACAAAAATGGCCATATGTCTGGAGACTGGTCCCACGCCCAAAGAGCCCGGAGGGAAAACTGTGGCTTTTCCTAAAGCTCTTTGGGAACCGTTTGCGTAGCCCCACAGACTGCGGGCTGCAGGCTTTCCTGCTGCCTTCAGCCTCAAAACCACCCTTTCCCACTTGGTGCCGCGCCAGGCACAAAAATGGCCATATGTCTGGAGACTGGTCCCACGCCCAAAGAGCCAGCAGGGAAAACTATGCCTTGTTCTAAAGCTCTTTGGGAACCGCTTGCGTAGCCCCACACACCTGGGGGCTGCAGGCTTTCCTGCTGCCTTCAGCCTCAAAACCATCCTTTCCCACTTGGCGCCGCGCCAGGCACAAAAATGGCCATATGGCTGGAGACTGGTCCCACGCCCAAAGAGCCAGCAGGGAAAACTATGCCTTGTTCTAAAGCTCTTTGGGAACCGCTTGCGTAGCCCCACACACCTGGGGGCTGCAGGCTTTCCTGCTGCCTTCAGCCTCAAAACCACCCTTTCCCACTAGGCGCCGCGCCAGGCCCAAAAATGGCCATATGTCTGGAGACTGGTCCCACGCCCAAAGAGCCAGCAGGGAAAACTATGCCTTGTTCTAAAGCTCTTTGGGAACCGCTTGCTTAGCCCCACACACCTGGGGGCTGCAGGCTTTCCTGCTGCCTTCAGCCTCAAAACCACCCATTCCCACTAGGCGCCGCGCCAGGCCCAAAAATGGCCATATGTCTGGAGACTGGTCCCACGCCCAAAGAGCCAGCAGGGAAAACTATGCCTTTTTCTAAAGCTCTTTGGGAACCGCTTGCGTAGCCCCACACACCTGGGGGCTGCAGGCTTTCCTGCTGCCTTCAGCCTCAAAACCACCCTTTCCCACTTAGCGCCGCGCCAGGCACAAAAATGGCCATATGTCTTGAGTCTGGTCCCACGCTCAAAGAGCCATAAGGGAAAACTGTGGCTTTTTCTAAAGCTCTTTGGGAACCGTTTGCGTAGCCCCACAGACTGCGGGCTGCAGGCTTTCCTGCTGCCTTCAGCCTCAAAACCACCCTTTCCCACTTGGCGCCGCACCAGGCACAAAAATGGCCATATATCTGGAGACTGGTCCCACGCCCAAAGAGCCAGGAGGGAAAACTGTGGCTTTTTCTAAAGCTCTTTGGGAACCACTTGCGTAGCCCCACAGTTCTGGGGGCTGCAGGCTTTCCTGCTGTCTTCAGCCTCAAAACCACCCTTTCCCACTTGGCGTCGGTCCAGGCACAAAAATGGCCATATGTCTGGAGACTGGTCCCACGCCCAAAGAGCCAGGAGGGAAAACTATGCCTTGTTCTAAAGCTCTTTGGGAACCGCTTGCGTAGCCCCACACACCTGGGGGCTGCAGGCTTTCCTGCTGCCTTCAGCCTCAAAACCACCCTTTCCCACTTGGCGCCGCGCCAGGCACAAAAATGGCCATATGTCTGGAGACTGGTCCACGCCCAAAGAGCCAGCAGGGAAAACTATGCCTTGTTGTAAAGCTCTTTGGGAACCGCTTGCGTAGCCCCACAGACCTGGGGGCTGCAGGCTTTCCTGCTGCCTTCAGCCTCAAAACCACCCTTTCCCACTTGGCGCCGCGCCAGGCACAAAAATGGCCATATGTCTGGAGACTGGTCCCACGCCCAAAGGGCCAGCAGGGAAAACTAGGCCTTGTTCTAAAGCTCTTTGGGAACCGCTTGCGTAGCCCCACGGACCTGGGGGCTGCAGGCTTTCCTGCTGCCTTCAGCCTCAAAACCACCCTTTCCCACTTGGCGCCGCGCCAGGCACAAAAATGGCCATATGTCTGGAGACTGGTCCCACGCCCAAAGAGCCAGGAGGGAAAACTATGCCTTGTTCTAAAGCTCTTTGGCAACCGCTTGCGTAGACCCACAGACTGCGGGCTGCAGGCTTTCCTGCTGCCTTCAGCCTCAAAACCACCCTTTCCCACTAGGCGCCGTGCCAGGCACAAAAATGGCCATATGGCTGGAGACTGGTCCCACGTCCAAAGAGCCAGCAGGGAAAACTGTGGCTTTTTCTAAAGCTCTTTGGGAACCGCTTGCATAGCCCCACAGACTGCGGGCTGCAGGCTTTCCTGCTACCTTCAGCCTCAAAACCACCCTTTCCCACTAGGCGCCGTGCCAGGCACAAAAATGGCCATATGTCTGGAGATGGGTCCCACGCCCAAAGAGCCAGCAGGGAAAAATATGCCTTTTTCTAAAGTTCTTGAGAACCGCTTGCGTAGCCCCACGGACCTGGGGGCTGCAGGCTTTCCTGCTGCCTTCAGCCTCAAAACCACCCTTTCCCACTTGGCGCCGCACCAGGCACAAAAATGGCCATATGTCTGGAGACTGGTCCCACGCCCAAAGAGCCAGCAGGGAAAACTATGCCTTGTTCTAAAGCTCTTTGGGAACCGCTTGCGTAGCCCCACAGACTGCGGGCTGCAGGCTTTCCTGCTGCCTTCAGCCTCAAAACCACCCTTTCCCACTTGGCGCCGCGCCAGGCACAAAAATGGCCATATGGCTGGAGACTGGTCCCACGCCCAAAGAGCCAGCAGGGAAAACTGTGGCTTTTTCTAAAGCTCTTTGGCAACCGCTTGCGTAGCCCCACAGACCTGGGGGCTGCAGGCTTTCCTGCTGCCTTCAGCCTCAAAACCACCCTTTCCCACTTGGCGTCGGTCCAGGCACAAAAATGGCCATATGTCTGGAGACTGGTCCCACGCCCAAAGAGCCAGCAGGGAAAACTATGCCTTGTTCTAAAGCTCTTTGGGAACCGCTTGCGTAGCCCCACAGACTGCGGGCTGCAGGCTTTCCTGCTGCCTTCAGCCTCAAAACCACCCTTTCCCACTTGGTGCCGCGCCAGGCACAAAAATGGCCATATGTCTGGAGACTGGTCCCACGCCCAAAGAGCCAGGAGGGAAAACTGTGGCTTTTTCTAAAGCTCTTTGGGAACCGCTTGCGTAGCCCCACGGACCTGGGGGCTGCAGGCTTTCCTGCTGTCTTCAGCCTCAAAACCACCCTTTCCCACTTGGCGTCGGTCCAGGCACAAAAATGGCCATATGTCTGGAGACTGGTCCCACGCCCAAAGAGCCAGCAGGGAAAACTATGCCTTGTTCTAAAGCTCTTTGGGAACCGCTTGCATAGCCCCACACACCTGGGGGCTGCAGGCTTTCCTGCTGCCTTCAGCCTCAAAACCACCCTTTCCCACTTGGCGCCGCGCCAGGCACAAAAATGGCCATATGTCTGGAGACTGGTCCACGCCCAAAGAGCCAGCAGGGAAAACTATGCCTTGTTCTAAAGCTCTTTGGCAACCGCTTGCGTAGACCCACGGACCTGGGGGCTGCAGGCTTTCCTGCTGCCTTCAGCCTCAAAACCACCCTTTCCCACTTAGCCCCGCGCCAGGCACAAAAATGGCCATATGTCTGGAGACTGGTCCCACGCCCAAAGAGCCAGCAGGGAAAACTGTGGCTTTTTCTAAAGCTCTTTGGGAACCGCTTGCATAGCCCCACAGACTGCGGGCTGCAGGCTTTCCTGCTACCTTCAGCCTCAAAACCACCCTTTCCCACTAGGCGCCGTGCCAGGCACAAAAATGGCCATATGTCTGGAGACTGGTCCCACGCCCAAAGAGCCAGCAGGGAAAACTATGCCTTGTTCTAAAGCTCTTTGGGAACCGCTTGCGTAGCCCCACAGACTGCGGGCTGCAGGCTTTCCTGCTGCCTTCAGCCTCAAAACCACCCTTTCCCACTTGGCGCCGCGCCAGGCACAAAAATGGCCATATGTCTGGAGACTGGTCCCACGCCCAAAGAGCCAGGAGGGAAAACTGTGGCTTTTTCTAAAGCTCTTTGGGAACCGCTTGCGTAGCCCCACAGACCTGGGGGCTGCAGGCTTTCCTGCTGTCTTCAGCCTCAAAACCACCCTTTCCCACTTGGCGTCGGTCCAGGCACAAAAATGGCCATATGTCTGGAGACTGGTCCCACGCCCAAAGAGCCAGCAGGGAAAACTATGCCTTGTTCTAAAGCTCTTTGGGAACCGCTTGCGTAGCCCCACACACCTGGGGGCTGCAGGCTTTCCTGCTGCCTTCAGCCTCAAAACCACCCTTTCCCACTTGGCGCCGCGCCAGGCACAAAAATGGCCATATGTCTGGAGACTGGTCCACGCCGAAAGAGCCAGCAGGGAAAACTATGCCTTGTTCTAAAGCTCTTTGGGAACCGCTTGCGTAGCCCCACACACCTGGGGGCTGCAGGCTTTCCTGCTGCCTTCAGCCTCAAAACCACCCTTTCCCACTTGGCGCCGCGCCAGGCACAAAAATGGCCATATGTCTGGAGACTGGTCCCACGCCCAAAGAGCCAGCAGGGAAAACTATGCCTTGTTGTAAAGCTCTTTGGGAACCGCTTGCGTAGCCCCACGGACCTGGGGGCTGCAGGCTTTCCTGCTGCCTTCAGCCTCAAAACCACCCTTTCCCACTTGGCGCCGCGCCAGGCACAAAAATGGCCATATGTCTGGAGACTGGTCCCACGCCCAAAGAGCCAGCAGGGAAAACTAGGCCTTGTTCTAAAGCTCTTTGGGAACCGCTTGCGTAGCCCCACGGACCTGGGGGCTGCAGGCTTTCCTGCTGCCTTCAGCCTCAAAACCACCCTTTCCCACTAGGCGCCGCGCCAGGCACAAAAATGGCCATATGTCTGGAGACTGGTCCCACGCCCAAAGAGCCAGGAGGGAAAACTGTGGCTTTTTCTAAAGCTCTTTGGGAACCGTTTGCGTAGCCCCACAGACTGCGGGCTGCAGGCTTTCCTGCTGCCTTCAGCCTCAAAACCACCCTTTCCCACTTGGTGCCGCGCCAGGCACAAAAATGGCCATATGTCTGGAGACTGGTCCCACGCCCAAAGAGCCAGGAGGGAAAACTGTGGCTTTTTCTAAAACTCTTTGGGAACCGCTTGCGTAGCCCCACAGACCTGGGGGCTGCAGGCTTTCCTGCTGTCTTCAGCCTCAAAACCACCCTTTCCCACTTGGCGTCGGTCCAGGCACAAAAATGGCCATATGTCTGGAGACTGGTCCCACGCCCAAAGAGCCAGCAGGGAAAACTATGCCTTGTTCTAAAGCTCTTTGGGAACCGCTTGCATAGCCCCACACACCTGGGGGCTGCAGGCTTTCCTGCTGCCTTCAGCCTCAAAACCACCCTTTCCCACTTGGCGCCGCGCCAGGCACAAAAATGGCCATATGTCTGGAGACTGGTCCACGCCCAAAGAGCCTGCAGGGAAAACTATGCCTTGTTCTAAAGCTCTTTGTCAACCGCTTGCGTAGACCCACGGACCTGGGGGCTGCAGGCTTTCCTGCTGTCTTCAGCCTCAAAACCACCCTTTCCCACTTAGCGCCGCGCCAGTCACAAAAATGGCCATATGTCTGGAGACTGGTCCCACGCCCAAAGAGCCAGCAGGGAAAACTGTGGCTTTTTCTAAAGCTCTTTGGGAACCGCTTGCATAGCCCCACAGACTGCGGGCTGCAGGCTTTCCTGCTGCCTTCAGCCTCAAAACCACCCTTTCCCACTAGGCGCCGTGCCAGGCACAAAAATGGCCATATGTCTGGAGATGGGTCCCACGCCCAAAGAGCCAGCAGGGAAAAATATGCCTTTTTCTAAAGTTCTTGAGAACCGCTTGCATAGCCCCACGGACCTGGGGGCTGCAGGCTTTCCTGCTGCCTTCAGCCTCAAAACCACCCTTTCCCACTTGGCGCCGCACCAGGCACAAAAATGGCCATATGTCTGGAGACTGGTCCCACGCCCAAAGAGCCAGCAGGGAAAACTATGCCTTGTTCTAAAGCTCTTTGGGAACCGCTTGCGTAGCCCCACAGACTGCGGGCTGCAGGCTTTCCTGCTGCCTTCAGCCTCAAAACCACCCTTTCCCACTTGGCGCCGCGCCAGGCACAAAAATGGCCATATGTCTGGAGACTGGTCCCACGCCCAAAGAGCCAGCAGGGAAAACTGTGGCTTTTTCTAAAGCTCTTTGGGAACCGTTTGCGTAGCCCCACAGACAGCGGGCTGCAGGCTTTCCTGCTGCCTTCAGCCTCAAAACCACCCGTTCCCACTTAGCGCCGCGCCAGGCACAAAAATGGCCATATGTCTGGAGACTGGTCCCACACTCAAAGAGCCAGCAGGGAAAACTGTGGCTTTTTCTAAAGCTCTTTGGGAACCGCTTGCGTAGCCCCACAGACCTGGGGGCTGCAGGCTTTCCTGCTGCCTTCAGCCTCAAAACCACCCTTTCCCACTTGGCGCTGCGCCAGGCACAAAAATGGCCATATGTCTTGAGTCTGGTCCCACGCCCAAAGAGCCAGCAGGGAAAAATATGCCTTGTTCTAAAGCTCTTTGGGAACCGCTTGCGTAGCCCCACACACCTGGGGGCTGCAGGCTTTCCTGCTGCCTTCAGCCTCAAAACCACCCTTTCCCACTTGGCGCCGCGCCAGGCACAAAAATGGCCATATGTCTGGAGACTGGTCCCACGCCCAAAGAGCCAGCAGGGAAAAATATGCCTTGTTCTAAAGCTCTTTGGGAACCGCTTGCGTAGCCCCACACACCTGGGGGCTGCAGGCTTTCCTGGCGCCTTCAGCCTCAAAACCACCCTTTCCCACTTGGCGCCGCGCCAGGCACAAAAATGGCCATATGTCTGGAGACTGGTCCCACGCCCAAAGAGCCAGCAGGGGAAAATATGCCTTGTTTTAAAGCTCTTTTGGAACCGCTTGCGTGGCCCCACAGACCTGGGGGCTGCAGGCTTTCCTGCTGCCTTCAGCCTCAAAACCACCCTGTCCCACTTGGCGCCGCGCCAGGCACAAAAATGGCCATATGTCTGGAGACTGGTCCCACGCCCAAACAGCCAGCAGGGAAAACTAGGCCTTGTTCTAAAGCTCTTTGGGAACCGCTTGCGTAGCCCCACACACCTGGGGGCTGCAGGCTTTCCTGCTGCCTTCAGCCTCAAAACCACCCTGTCCCACTTTGCGCCGCGGCAGGCACAAAAATGGCCATATGTCTGGAGATTGGTCCCACGCCCAAAGAGCCAGCAGGGAAAACTATGCCTTGTTGTAAAGCTCTTTGGGAACCGCTTGTGTGGCCCCACAGACCTGGGGGCTGCAGGCTTTCCTGCTGCCTTCAGCCTCAAAACCACCCTTTCCCACTTGGCGCCGCACCAGGCACAAAAATGGCCATATGTCTGGAGACTGGTCCCACGCCCAAAGAGCCAGGAGGGAAAACTATGCCTTGTTCTAAAGCTCTTTGGGAACCGCTTGCTTAGCCCCACACACCTGGGGGCTGCAGGCTTTCCTGCTGCCTTCAGCCTCAAAACCACCCTTTCCCACTTGGCGCCGCGCCAGGCACAAAAATGGCCATATGTCTGGAGACTGGTCCCACGCCCAAAGAGCCAGCAGGGAAAACTGTGGCTTTTTCTAAAGCTCTTTGGGAACCGTTTGCGTAGCCCCACAGACTGCGGGCTGCAGGCTTTCCTGCTGCCTTCAGCCTCAAAACCACCCTTTCCCACTTAGCGCCGCGCCAGGCACAAAAATGGCCATATGTCTGGAGACTGGTCCCACACTCAAAGAGCCAGGAGGGAAAACTGTGGCTTTTTCTAAAGCTCTTTGGGAACCGCTTGCTTAGCCCCACACACCTGGGGACTGCAGGCTTTCCTGCTGCCTTCAGCCTCAAAACCACCCTTTCCCACTTGGCGCCGTGCCAGGCACAAAAATGGCCATATGTCTGGAGACTGGTCCCACGCCCAAAGAGCCAGCAGGGAAAATTATGCCTTGTTCTAAAGCTCTTTGCAACCGCTTGCGTAGCCCCACACACCTGGGGGCTGCAGGCTTTCCTGCTGCCTTCAGCCTCAAAACCACCCTTTCCCACTTGGCGCTGCGCCAGGCACAAAAATGGCCATATGTCTTGAGTCTGGTCCCACGCCCAAAGAGCCAGCAGGGAAAACTATGCCTTGTTCTAAAGCTCTTTGGGAACCGCTTGCGTAGCCCCACACACCTGGGGGCTGCAGGCTTTCCTGCTGCCTTCAGCCTCAAAACCACCCTTTCCCACTTGGCGCCGCGCCAGGCACAAAAATGGCCATATGTCTGGAGACTGGTCCCACGCCCAAAGAGCCAGCAGGGAAAACTATGCCTTGTTCTAAAGCTCTTTGGGAACCGCTTGCGTGGCCCCACAGACCTGGGGGCTGCAGGCTTTCCTGCTGCCTTCAGCCTCAAAACCACCCTTTCCCACTTGGCGCCGCGCCAGGCACAAAAATGGCCATATGTCTGGAGACTGGTCCCACGCCCAAAGAGCCAGCAGGGAAAACTATGCCTTGTTCTAAAGCTCTTTGGGAACCGCATGCGTAGCCCCACAGACCTGGGGGCTGCAGGCTTTCCTGCTGTCTTCAGCCTCAAAACCACCCTTTCCCACTTGGCGCCGCGCCAGGCACAAAAATGGCCATATGTCTGGAGACTGGTCCCACGCCCAAAGAGCCAGCAGGGAAAAATATGCCTTTTTCTAAAGTTCTTGAGAACCGCTTGCATAGCCCCACGGACCTGGGGGCTGCAGGCTTTCCTGCTGCCTTCAGCCTCAAAACCACCCTTTCCCACTTGGCGCCGCACCAGGCACAAAAATGGCCATATGTCTGGAGACTGGTCCCACGCCCAAAGAGCCAGCAGGGAAAACTATGCCTTCTTCTAAAGCTCTTTGGGAACCGCTTGCGTAGCCCCACAGACTGCGGGCTGCAGGCTTTCTTGCTGCCTTCAGCCTCAAAACCACCCTGTCCCACTTGGCGTCCCTCGATGCACAAAAATGGCCATATGTCTGGACATTGGTCCCACGCCCAGAGAGCCAGCATGGAAAACTATGCCTTGTTCTAAAGCTCTTTGGGAACCGCTTGCGTAGCCCCACACACCTGGGGGCTGCTGCTTTCCTGCTGTCTTCAGCCTCAAAACCACCCTTTCCCACTTGGCGCCGCGCCAGGCACAAAAATGGCCATATGTCTGGAGACTGGTCCACGCCCAAAGAGCCAGCAGGGAAAAATATGCCTTGTTCTAAAGCTCTTTGGCAACCGCTTGCATGGCCCCACGGACCTGGGGGCTGCAGGCTTTCCTGCTGCCTTCAGCCTCAAAACCACCCTTTCCCACTTGGCGCCGCGCCAGGCACAAAAATGGCCATATGGCTGGAGACTGGTCCCACGCCCAAAGAGCCAGCAGGGAAAACTAAGCCTTGTTCTAAAGCTCTTTGGCAACCGCTTGCGTAGCCCCACGGACCTGGGGGCTGCAGGCTTTCCTGCTGCCTTCAGCCTCAAAACCACCCTTTCCCACTTGGCGCCGGGCAAGGCACAAAAATGGCCATATGTCTGGAGACTGGTCCCACGCCCAAAGAGCCAGCAGGGAAAACTGTGGCTTTTTCTAAAGCTCTTTGGGAACCGCTTGCGTAGCCCCACACACCTGGGGGCTGCAGGCTTTCCTGGTGCCTTCAGCCTCAAAACCACCCTTTCCCACTTGGCGTCGGTCCAGGTCCAAAAATGGCCATATGTCTGGAGACTGGTCGCACGCCCAAAGAGCCAGCAGGGAAAACTATGCCTTATTCTAAAGCTCTTTGGGAACCGCTTGCGTAGCCCCACACACCTGGGGGCTGCAGGCTTTCCTGCTGCCTTCAGCCTCAAAACCACCCTTTCCCACTAGGCGCCGCGCCAGGCACAAAAATGGCCATATGTCTGGAGTCTGGTCCCATGCCCAAAAAGCCAGCAGGGAAAACTATGCCTTGTTCTAAAGCTCTTTGGGAACCGCTTGCGTAGCCCCACACACCCTGGGGGCTGCAGGCTTTCCTGCTGCCTTCAGCCTCAAAACCACCCTTTCCCACTTGGCGCCGCGCCAGGCCCAAAAATGGCCATATGTCTGGAGATTGGTCCCACACTCAAAGAGCCAGGAGGGAAAACTGTGGCTTTTTCTAAAGCTCTTTGGCAACCGCTTGCGTAGCCCTACAGACGTGGGGGCTGCAGGCTTTCATGCTGCCTTCAGCCTCAAAACCACCCTTTCCCACTTGGCGTCGGTCCAGGCACAAAAATGGCCATATGTCTGGAGACTGGTCCACGCCCAAAGAGCCAGCAGGGAAAATTATGCCTTGTTCTAAAGCTCTTTGGGAACCGCTTGCGTGGCCCCACACACCTGGGGGCTGCAGGCTTTCCTGCTGTCTTCAGCCTCAAAACCACCCTTTCCCACTTGGCGCCGCGCCAGGCACAAAAATGGCCATATGTCTGGAGACTGGTCCACGCCCAAAGAGCCAGCAGGGAAAACTATGCCTTGTTCTAAAGCTCTTTGGCAACCGCTTGCATGGCCCCACGGACCTGGGGGCTGCAGGCTTTCCTGCTGCCTTCAGCCTCAAAACCACCCTTTCCCACTTGGCGCCGCGCCAGGCACAAAAATGGCCATATGTCTGGAGACTGGTCCCACGCCCAAAGAGCCAGCAGGGAAAACTAAGCCTTGTTCTAAAGCTCTTTGGGAACCGCTTGCGTAGCCCCACACACCTGGGGGCTGCAGGCTTTCCTGCTGCCTTCAGCCTCAAAACCACCCTTTCCCACTTGGCGCCGGGCAAGGCACAAAAATGGCCATATGTCTGGAGACTGGTCCCACGCCCAAAGAGCCAGCAGGGAAAACTATGCCTTGTTCTAAAGCTCTTTGGGAACCGCTTGCGTAGCCCCACACACCTGGGGGCTGCAGGCTTTCCTGCTGCCTTCAGCCTCAAAACCACCCTTTCCCACTTGGCGTCGGTCCAGGTACAAAACTGGCCATATGTCTGGAGACTGGTCCCACGCCCAAAGAGCCAGCAGGGAAAACTATGCCTTGTTCTAAAGCTCTTTGGGAACCGCTTGCGTAGCCCCACAGACCTGGGGGCTGCAGGCTTTCCTGACGCCTTCAGCCTCAAAACCACCCTTTCCCACTAGGCGCCGCGCCAGGCACAAAAATGGCCATATGTCTGGAGTCTGGTCCCACGCCCAAAGAGCCAGCAGGGAAAACTATGCCTTGTTCTAAAGCTCTTTGGGAACCGCTTGCGTAGCCCCACACACCTGGGGGCTGCAGGCTTTCCTGCTGCCTTCAGCCTCAAAACCACCCTTTCCCACTTGGCGCCGCGCCAGGCCCAAAAATGGCCATATGTCTGGAGATTGGTCCCACGCCCAAAGAGCCAGGAGGGAAAACTGTGGCTTTTTCTAAAGCTCTTTGGCAACCGCTTGCGTAGCCCTACAGACGTGGGGGCTGCAGGCTTTCATGCTGCCTTCAGCCTCAAAACCACCCTTTCCCACTTGGCGTCGGTCCAGGCACAAAAATGGCCATATGTCTGGAGACTGGTCCACGCCCAAAGAGCCAGCAGGGAAAACTATGCCTTGTTCTAAAGCTCTTTGGGAACCGCTTGCGTAGACCCACGGACCTGGGGGCTGCAGGCTTTCCTGCTGCCTTCAGCCTCAAAACCACCCTTTCCCACTTGGCGCCGCGCCAGGCACAAAAATGGCCATATGTCTGGAGACTGGTCCCACACCCAAAGAGCCAGCAGGGAAAACTATGCCTTGTTCTAAAGCTCTTTGGGAACCGCTTGCGTAGCCCCACACACCTGGGGGCTGCAGGCTTTCCTGCTGCCTTCAGCCTCAAAACCACCCTTTCCCACTTGGCGCCGCGCCAGGCACAAAAATGGCCATATGTCTGGAGACTGGTCCCACGCCCAAAGAGCCAGCAGGGAAAACTGTGGCTTTTTCTAAAGCTCTTTGGGAACCGTTTGCGTAGCCCCACAGACTGCGGGCTGCAGGCTTTCCTGCTGCCTTCAGCCTCAAAACCACCCTTTCCCACTAGGCGCCGCGCCAGGCACAAAAATGGCCATATGTCTGGAGATGGGTCCCACGCCCAAAGAGCCAGCAGGGAAAACTATGCCTTGTTCTAAAGCTCTTTGGGAACCGCTTGCGTAGCCCCACACACCTGGGGGCTGCAGGCTTTCCTGCTGCCTTCAGCCTCAAAACCACCCTTTCCCACTTGGCGCCGCGCCAGGCACAAAAATGGCCATATGTCTGGAGACTGGTCCCACGCCCAAAGAGCCAGCAGGGAAAACTAGGCCTTGTTCTAAAGCTCTTTGGGAACCGCTTGCGTAGCCCCACACACCTGGGGGCTGCAGGCTTTCCTGCTGCCTTCAGCCTCAAAACCACCCTTTCCCACTTGGCGTCGGTCCAGGCCCAAAACTGGCCATATGTCTGGAGACTGGTCCCACGCCCAAAGAGCCAGCAGGGAAAACTATGCCTTGTTCTAAAGCTCTTTGGCAACCGCTTGCGTACCCCATAGACCGGGGGGCTGCAGGCTTTCCTGCTGCCTTCAGCCTCAAAACCACCCTTTCCCACTTGGCGCCGCGCCAGGCCCAAAAATGGCCATATGTCTGGAGATTGGTCCCACACTCAAAGTGCCAGGAGGGAAAACTGTGGCTTTTTCTAAAGCTCTTTGGGAACCGCTTGCGTAGCCCCACAGACCTGGGGGCTGCAGGCTTTCCTGCTGCCTTCAGCCTCAAAACCACCCTTTCCCACTCTGGCGTCGCTCCAGGCACAATAATGGCCATATGTCTGGACATTGGTCCCACGCCCAAAGAGCCAGCAGGGAAAACTATGCCTTGTTCTAAAGCTCTTTGGGAACCGCTTGCGTGGCCCCACACACCTGGGGGCTGCAGGCTTTCCTGCTGCCTTCAGCCTCAAAACCACCCTTTCCCACTAGGCGCCGCGCCAGGCACAAAAATGGCCATATGTCTGGAGACTGGTCCCACGCCCAAAGAGCCAGCAGGGAAAACTATGCCTTGTTCTAAAGCTCTTTGGGAACCGCTTGCGTAGCCCCACACACCTGGGGGCTGCAGGCTTTCCTGCTGCCTTCAGCCTCAAAACCACCCTTTCCCACTTGGCGCCGCGCCAGGCCCAAAAATGGCCATATGTCTGGAGATTGGTCCCACACTCAAAGAGCCAGGAGGGAAAACTGTGGCTTTTTCTAAAGCTCTTTGGGAACCGCTTGCGTAGCCCTACAGACCTGGGGGCTGCAGGCTTTCCTGCTGCCTTCAGCCTCAAAACCACCCTTTCCCACTTGGCGCCGCGCCAGGCACAAAAATGGCCATATGTCTGGAGACTGGTCCCACGCCCAAAGAGCCAGCAGGGAAAACTAAGCCTTGTTCTAAAGCTCTTTGGGAACCGCTTGCGTAGCCCCACACACCTGGGGGCTGCAGGCTTTCCTGCTGCCTTCAGCCTCAAAACCACCCTTTCCCACTTGGCGCCGCGCCAGGCACAAAAATGGCCATATGTCTGGAGACTGGTCCCACGCCCAAAGAGCCAGCAGGGAAAACTAGGCCTTGTTCTAAAGCTCTTTGGGAACCGCTTGCGTAGCCCCACACACCTGGGGGCTGCAGGCTTTCCTGCTGCCTTCAGCCTCAAAACCACCCTTTCCCACTTGGCGCCGCGTCAGGCACAAAAATGGCCATATGGCTGGAGACTGGTCCCACGCCCAAACAGCCAGCAGGGAAAACTGTGGCTTTTTCTAAAGCTCTTTGGGAACCGTTTGCGTAGCCCCACAGACTGCGGGCTGCAGGCTTTCTTGCTGCCTTCAGCCTCAAAACCACCCTTTCCCACTTGGCGCCGCGCCAGGCACAAAAATGGCCATATGTCTGGAGATGGGTCCCACGCCCAAAGAGCCAGCAGGGAAAACTATGCCTTGTTCTAAAGCTCTTTGGGAACCGCTTGCGTAGCCCCACACACCTGCGGGATGCAGGCTTTCCTGCTGCCTTCAGCCTCAAAACCACCCTTTCCCACTTGGCGTCCCTCGAGGCACAAAAATGTCCATATGTCTGGACATTGGTCCCACGCCCAGAGAGCCAGCATGGAAAACTATGCCTTGTTCTAAAGCTCTTTGGGAACCGCTGGCATGGCCCCACAGACCTGGGGGCTGCAGGCTTTCCTGCTGCCTTCAGCCTCAAAACCACCCTTTCCCACTTGGCGCCGCGCCAGGCACAAAAATGGCCATATGTCTGGAGACTGGACCCAGGCCCAAAGAGCCAGCAGGGAAAACTATGCCTTGTTCTAAAGCTCTTTGGGAACCGCTTGCATGGCCCCATGGACCTGGGGGCTGCAGGCTTTCCTGCTGCCTTCAGCCTCAAAACCACCCTTTCCCACTTGGCGCCGCGCCAGGCCCAAAAATGGCCATATGTCTGGAGACTGGTCCCACGCCCAAAGAGCCAGCAGGGAAAACTATGCCTTGTTCTAAAGGTCTTTGGGAACCGCTTGCGTAGCCCCACAGATCTGGGGGCTGCAGGCTTTCCTGCTGTCTTCAGCCTCAAAACCACCCTTTCCCACTTGGCGCCGCGCCAGGCCCAAAAATGGCCATATGTCTGGAGACTGGTCCCACGCCCAAAGAGCCAGCAGGGAAAACTATGCCTTGTTCTAAAGCTCTTTGGGAACCGCTTGCGTAGCCCCACACACCTGGGGGCTGCAGGCTTTCCTGCTGCCTTCAGCCTCAAAACCACCCTTTCCCACTAGGCGCCGCGCCAGGCACAAAAATGGCCATATGTCTGGAGTCTGGTCCCACGCCCAAAGAGCCAGCAGGGAAAACTATGCCTTGTTCTAAAGCTCTTTGGGAACCGCTTGCGTAGCCCCACGGACCTGGGGGCTGCAGGCTTTCCTGCTGCCTTCAGCCTCAAAACCACCCTTTCCCACTTGGCGCCGCGCCAGGCCCAAAAATGGCCATATGTCTGGAGATTGGTCCCACACTCAAAGTGCCAGGAGGGAAAACTGTGGCTTTTTCTAAAGCTCTTTGGGAACCGCTTGCGTAGCCCCACACACCTGGGGGCTGCAGGCTTTCCTGCTGCCTTCAGCCTCAAAACCACCCTTTCCCACTTGGCGTCGGTCCAGGCACAAAAATGGCCATATGTCTGGAGACTGGTCCACGCCCAAAGAGCCAGCAGGGAAAACTATGCCTTGTTCTAAAGCTCTTTGGGAACCGCTTGCGTAGACCCACGGACCTGGGGGCTGCAGGCTTTCCTGCTGCCTTCAGCCTCAAAACCACCCTGTCCCACTCTGGCGTCGCTCGAGGCACAATAATGGCCATATGTCTGGACATTGGTCCCACACCCAAAGAGCCAGCAGGGAAAACTATGCCTTGTTCTAAAGCTCTTTGGGAACCGCTTGCGTGGCCCCACAGACCTGGGGGCTGCAGGCTTTCCTGCTGCCTTCAGCCTCAAAACCACCCTTTCCCACTTGGCGCCGCGCCAGGCACAAAAATGGCCATATGTCTGGAGACTGGTCCCACGCCCAAAGAGCCAGCAGGGAAAACTGTGGCTTTTTCTAAAGCTCATTGGGAACCGTTTGCGTAGCCCCACAGACTGCGGGCTGCAGGCTTTCTTGCTGCCTTCAGCCTCAAAACCACCCTTTCCCACTTGGCGCCGCGCTAGGCACAAAAATGGCCATATGTCTGGAGATGGGTCCCACGCCCAAAGAGCCAGCAGGGAAAAATATGCCTTTTTCTAAAGTTCTTGAGAACCGCTTGCATAGCCCCACGGACCTGGGGGCTGCAGGCTTTCCTGCTGCCTTCAGCCTCAAAACCACCCTTTCCCACTTGGCGCCGCACCAGGCACAAAAATGGCCATATGTCTGGAGACTGGTCCCACGCCCAAAGAGCCAGCAGGGAAAACTATGCCTTCTTCTAAAGCTCTTTGGGAACCGCTTGCGTAGCCCCACAGACTGCGGGCTGCAGGCTTTCTTGCTGCCTTCAGCCTCAAAACCACCCTGTCCCACTTGGCGTCCCTCGATGCACAAAAATGGCCATATGTCTGGACATTGGTCCCACGCCCAGAGAGCCAGCATGGAAAACTATGCCTTGTTCTAAAGCTCTTTGGGAACCGCTTGCGTGGCCCCACACACCTGGGGGCTGCTGCTTTCCTGCTGTCTTCAGCCTCAAAACCACCCTTTCCCACTTGGCGCCGCGCCAGGCACAAAAATGGCCATATGTCTGGAGACTGGTCCACGCCCAAAGAGCCAGCAGGGAAAAATATGCCTTGTTCTAAAGCTCTTTGGCAACCGCTTGCATGGCCCCACGGACCTGGGGGCTGCAGGCTTTCCTGCTGCCTTCAGCCTCAAAACCACCCTTTCCCACTTGGCGCCGCGCCAGGCACAAAAATGGCCATATGTCTGGAGACTGGTCCCACGCCCAAAGAGCCAGCAGGGAAAACTAAGCCTTGTTCTAAAGCTCTTTGGCAACCGCTTGCGTAGCCCCACGGACCTGGGGGCTGCAGGCTTTCCTGCTGCCTTCAGCCTCAAAACCACCCTTTCCCACTTGGCGCCGGGCAAGGCACAAAAATGGCCATATGTCTGGAGACTGGTCCCACGCCCAAAGAGCCAGCAGGGAAAACTGTGGCTTTTTCTAAAGCTCTTTGGGAACCGCTTGCGTAGCCCCACACACCTGGGGGCTGCAGGCTTTCCTGGTGCCTTCAGCCTCAAAACCACCCTTTCCCACTTGGCGCCGCGCCAGGCCCAAAAATGGCCATATGTCTGGAGACTGGTCCCACGCCCAAAGAGCCAGCAGGGAAAACTATGCCTTGTTCTAAAGCTCTTTGGGAACCGCTTGCGTAGCCCCACACACCTGGGGGCTGCAGGCTTTCCTGCTGCCTTCAGCCTCAAAACCACCCTTTCCCACTTGGCGTCGGTCCAGGCACAAAACTGGCCATATGTCTGGAGACTGGTCCCACGCCCAAAGAGCCAGCAGGGAAAACTATGCCTTGTTCTAAAGCTCTTTGGCAACCGCTTGCGTAGCCCCATAGACCGGCGGGCTGCAGGCTTTCCTGCTGCCTTCAGCCTCAAAACCACCCTTTCCCACTAGGCGCCGCGCCAGGCACAAAAATGGCCATATGTCTGGAGTCTGGTCCCACGCCCAAAGAGCCAGCAGGGAAAACTATGCCTTGTTCTAAAGCTCTTTGGGAACCGCTTGCGTAGCCCCACGGACCTGGGGGCTGCAGGCTTTCCTGCTGCCTTCAGCCTCAAAACCACCCTTTCCCACTTGGCGCCGCGCCAGGCCCAAAAATGGCCATATGTCTGGAGATTGGTCCCACACTCAAAGTGCCAGGAGGGAAAACTGTGGCTTTTTCTAAAGCTCTTTGGGAACCGCTTGCGTAGCCCCACACACCTGGGGGCTGCAGGCTTTCCTGCTGCCTTCAGCCTCAAAACCACCCTTTCCCACTTGGCGTCGGTCCAGGCACAAAAATGGCCATATGTCTGGAGACTGGTCCACGCCCAAAGAGCCAGCAGGGAAAACTATGCCTTGTTCTAAAGCTCTTTGGGAACCGCTTGCGTAGACCCACGGACCTGGGGGCTGCAGGCTTTCCTGCTGCCTTCAGCCTCAAAACCACCCTGTCCCACTCTGGCGTCGCTGGAGGCACAATAATGGCCATATGTCTGGACATTGGTCCCACACCCAAAGAGCCAGCAGGGAAAACTATGCCTTGTTCTAAAGCTCTTTGGGAACCGCTTGCGTGGCCCCACACACCTGGGGGCTGCAGGCTTTCCTGCTGCCTTCAGCCTCAAAACCACCCTTTCCCACTTGGCGCCGCGCCAGGCACAAAAATGGCCATATGTCTGGAGACTGGTCCCACGCCCAAAGAGCCAGCAGGGAAAACTGTGGCTTTTTCTAAAGCTCATTGGGAACCGTTTGCGTAGCCCCACAGACTGCGGGCTGCAGGCTTTCTTGCTGCCTTCAGCCTCAAAACCACCCTTTCCCACTTGGCGCCGCGCTAGGCACAAAAATGGCCATATGTCTGGAGATGGGTCCCACGCCCAAAGAGCCAGCAGGGAAAAATATGCCTTTTTCTAAAGTTCTTGAGAACCGCTTGCAGAGCCCCACGGACCTGGGGGCTGCAGGCTTTCCTGCTGCCTTCAGCCTCAAAACCACCCTTTCCCACTTGGCGCCGCACCAGGCACAAAAATGGCCATATGTCTGGAGACTGGTCCCACGCCCAAAGAGCCAGCATGGAAAACTATGCCTTCTTCTAAAGCTCTTTGGGAACCGCTTGCGTAGCCCCACAGACTGCGGGCTGCAGGCTTTCTTGCTGCCTTCAGCCTCAAAACCACCCTGTCCCACTTGGCGTCCCTCGATGCACAAAAATGGCCATATGTCTGGACATTGGTCCCACGCCCAAAGAGCCAGCATGGAAAACTATGCCTTGTTCTAAAGCTCTTTGGGAACCGCTTGCGTGGCCCCACACACCTGGGGGCTGCTGCTTTCCTGCTGTCTTCAGCCTCAAAACCACCCTTTCCCACTTGGCGCCGCGCCAGGCACAAAAATGGCCATATGTCTGGAGACTGGTCCACGCCCAAAGAGCCAGCAGGGAAAAATATGCCTTGTTCTAAAGCTCTTTGGCAACCGCTTGCATGGCCCCACGGACCTGGGGGCTGCAGGCTTTCCTGCTGCCTTCAGCCTCAAAACCACCCTTTCCCACTTGGCGCCGCTCCAGGCACAAAAATGGCCATATGTCTGGAGACTGGTCCCACGCCCAAAGAGCCAGCAGGGAAAACTAAGCCTTGTTCTAAAGCTCTTTGGCAACTGCTTGCGTAGCCCCACGGACCTGGGGGCTGCAGGCTTTCCTGCTGCCTTCAGCCTCAAAACCACCCTTTCCCACTTGGCGCCGGGCAAGGCACAAAAATGGCCATATGTCTGGAGACTGGTCCCACGCCCAAAGAGCCAGCAGGGAAAACTATGCCTTGTTCTAAAGGTCTTTGGGAACCGCTTGCGTAGCCCCACAGATCTGGGGGCTGCAGGCTTTCCTGCTGTCTTCAGCCTCAAAACCACCCTTTCCCACTTGGCGTCGGTCCAGGTACAAAAATGGCCATATGTCTGGAGACTGGTCGCACGCCCAAAGAGCCAGCAGGGAAAACTATGCCTTATTCTAAAGCTCTTTGGGAACCGCTTGCGTAGCCCCACACACCTGGGGGCTGCAGGCTTTCCTGCTGCCTTCAGCCTCAAAACCACCCTTTCCCACTAGGCGCCGCGCCAGGCACAAAAATGGCCATATGTCTGGAGTCTGGTCCCACGCCCAAAGAGCCAGCAGGGAAAACTATGCCTTGTTCTAAAGCTCTTTGGGAACCGCTTGCGTAGCCCCACACACCCTGGGGGCTGCAGGCTTTCCTGCTGCCTTCAGCCTCAAAACCACCCTTTCCCACTTGGCGCCGCGCCAGGCCCAAAAATGGCCATATGTCTGGAGATTGGTCCCACACTCAAAGAGCCAGGAGGGAAAACTGTGGCTTTTTCTAAAGCTCTTTGGCAACCGCTTGCGTAGCCCTACAGACGTGGGGGCTGCAGGCTTTCATGCTGCCTTCAGCCTCAAAACCACCCTTTCCCACTTGGCGTCGGTCCAGGCACAAAAATGGCCATATGTCTGGAGACTGGTCCACGCCCAAAGAGCCAGCAGGGAAAATTATGCCTTGTTCTAAAGCTCTTTGGGAACCGCTTGCGTGGCCCCACACACCTGGGGGCTGCAGGCTTTCCTGCTGTCTTCAGCCTCAAAACCACCCTTTCCCACTTGGCGCCGCGCCAGGCACAAAAATGGCCATATGTCTGGAGACTGGTCCACGCCCAAAGAGCCAGCAGGGAAAACTATGCCTTGTTCTAAAGCTCTTTGGCAACCGCTTGCATGGCCCCACGGACCTGGGGGCTGCAGGCTTTCCTGCTGCCTTCAGCCTCAAAACCACCCTTTCCCACTTGGCGCCGCGCCAGGCACAAAAATGGACATATGTCTGGAGACTGGTCCCACGCCCAAAGAGCCAGCAGGGAAAACTAAGCCTTGTTCTAAAGCTCTTTGGGAACCGCTTGCGTAGCCCCACACACCTGGGGGCTGCAGGCTTTCCTGCTGCCTTCAGCCTCAAAACCACCCTTTCCCACTTGGCGCCGGGCAAGGCACAAAAATGGCCATATGTCTGGAGACTGGTCCCACGCCCAAAGAGCCAGCAGGGAAAACTATGCCTTGTTCTAAAGCTCTTTGGGAACCGCTTGCGTAGCCCCACACACCTGGGGGCTGCAGGCTTTCCTGCTGCCTTCAGCCTCAAAACCACCCTTTCCCACTTGGCGTCGGTCCAGGTACAAAACTGGCCATATGTCTGGAGACTGGTCCCACGCCCAAAGAGCCAGCAGGGAAAACTATGCCTTGTTCTAAAGCTCTTTGGGAACCGCTTGCGTAGCCCCACAGACCTGGGGGCTGCAGGCTTTCCTGACGCCTTCAGCCTCAAAACCACCCTTTCCCACTAGGCGCCGCGCCAGGCACAAAAATGGCCATATGTCTGGAGTCTGGTCCCACGCCCAAAGAGCCAGCAGGGAAAACTATGCCTTGTTCTAAAGCTCTTTGGGAACCGCTTGCGTAGCCCCACACACCTGGGGGCTGCAGGCTTTCCTGCTGCCTTCAGCCTCAAAACCACCCTTTCCCACTTGGTGCCGCGCCAGGCACAAAAATGGCCATATGTCTGGAGATTGGTCCCACGCCCAAAGAGCCAGGAGGGAAAACTGTGGCTTTTTCTAAAGCTCTTTGGCAACCGCTTGCGTAGCCCTACAGACGTGGGGGCTGCAGGCTTTCATGCTGCCTTCAGCCTCAAAACCACCCTTTCCCACTTGGCGTCGGTCCAGGCACAAAAATGGCCATATGTCTGGAGACTGGTCCACGCCCAAAGAGCCAGCAGGGAAAACTATGCCTTGTTCTAAAGCTCTTTGGGAACCGCTTGCGTAGACCCACGGACCTGGGGGCTGCAGGCTTTCCTGCTGCCTTCAGCCTCAAAACCACCCTTTCCCACTTGGCGCCGCGACAGGCACAAAAATGGCCATATGTCTGGAGACTGGTCCCACACCCAAAGAGCCAGCAGGGAAAACTATGCCTTGTTCTAAAGCTCTTTGGGAACCGCTTGCGTAGCCCCACACACCTGGGGGCTGCAGGCTTTCCTGCTGCCTTCAGCCTCAAAACCACCCTTTCCCACTTGGCGCCGCGCCAGGCACAAAAATGGCCATATGTCTGGAGACTGGTCCCACGCCCAAAGAGCCAGCAGGGAAAACTGTGGCTTTTTCTAAAGCTCTTTGGGAACCGTTTGCGTAGCCCCACAGACTGCGGGCTGCAGGCTTTCCTGCTGCCTTCAGCCTCAAAACCACCCTTTCCCACTAGGCGCCGCGCCAGGCACAAAAATGGCCATATGTCTGGAGATGGGTCCCACGCCCAAAGAGCCAGCAGGGAAAACTATGCCTTGTTCTAAAGCTCTTTGGGAACCGCTTGCGTAGCCCCACACACCTGGGGGCTGCAGGCTTTCCTGCTGCCTTCAGCCTCAAAACCACCCTTTCCCACTTGGCGCCGCGCCAGGCACAAAAATGGCCATATGTCTGGAGACTGGTCCCACGCCCAAAGAGCCAGCAGGGAAAACTAGGCCTTGTTCTAAAGCTCTTTGGGAACCGCTTGCGTAGCCCCACACACCTGGGGGCTGCAGGCTTTCCTGCTGCCTTCAGCCTCAAAACCACCCTTTCCCACTTGGCGTCGGTCCAGGCCCAAAACTGGCCATATGTCTGGAGACTGGTCCCACGCCCAAAGAGCCAGGAGGGAAAACTGTGGCTTTTTCTAAAGCTCTTTGGCAACCGCTTGCGTGGCCCCACACACCTGGGGGCTGCAGGCTTTCCTGCTGCCTTCAGCCTCAAAACCACCCTTTCCCACTCTGGCGTCGCTCCAGGCACAATAATGGCCATATGTCTGGAGACTGGTCCCACGCCCAAAGAGCCAGCAGGGAAAACTATGCCTTGTTCTAAAGCTCTTTGGGAACCGCTTGCGTGGCCCCACACACCTGGGGGCTGCAGGCTTTCCTGCTGCCTTCAGCCTCAAAACCACCCTTTCCCACTAGGCGCCGCGCCAGGCACAAAAATGGCCATATGTCTGGAGTCTGGTCCCACGCCCAAAGAGCCAGCAGGGAAAACTATGCCTTGTTCTAAAGCTCTTTGGGAACCGCTTGCGTAGCCCCACACACCTGGGGGCTGCAGGCTTTCCTGCTGCCTTCAGCCTCAAAACCACCCTTTCCCACTTGGCGCCGCGCCAGGCCCAAAAATGGCCATATGTCTGGAGATTGGTCCCACACTCAAAGAGCCAGGAGGGAAAACTGTGGCTTTTTCTAAAGCTCTTTGGGAACCGCTTGCGTAGCCCTACAGACCTGGGGGCTGCAGGCTTTCCTGCTGCCTTCAGCCTCAAAACCACCCTTTCCCACTTGGCGCCGCGCCAGGCACAAAACTGGCCATATGTCTGGAGACTGGTCCCACGCCCAAAGAGCCAGCAGGGAAAACTAAGCCTTGTTCTAAAGCTCTTTGGGAACCGCTTGCGTAGCCCCACACACCTGGGGGCTGCAGGCTTTCCTGCTGCCTTCAGCCTCAAAACCACCCTTTCCCACTTGGCGCCGCGCCAGGCACAAAAATGGCCATATGTCTGGAGACTGGTCCCACGCCCAAAGAGCCAGCAGGGAAAACTAGGCCTTGTTCTAAAGCTCTTTGGGAACCGCTTGCGTAGCCCCACACACCTGGGGGCTGCAGGCTTTCCTGCTGCCTTCAGCCTCAAAACCACCCTTTCCCACTTGGCGCCGCGTCAGGCACAAAAATGGCCATATGGCTGGAGACTGGTCCCACGCCCAAACAGCCAGCAGGGAAAACTGTGGCTTTTTCTAAAGCTCTTTGGGAACCGTTTGCGTAGCCCCACAGACTGCGGGCTGCAGGCTTTCTTGCTGCCTTCAGCCTCAAAACCACCCTTTCCCACTTGGCGCCGCGCCAGGCACAAAAATGGCCATATGTCTGGAGATGGGTCCCACGCCCAAAGAGCCAGCAGGGAAAACTATGCCTTGTTCTAAAGGTCTTTGGGAACCGCTTGCGTAGCCCCACACACCTGCGGGATGCAGGCTTTCCTGCTGCCTTCAGCCTCAAAACCACCCTTTCCCACTTGGCGCCGCGCCAGGCACAAAAATGGCCATATGTCTGGAGACTGGTCCCACGCCCAAAGAGCCAGGAGGGAAAACTGTGGCTTGTTCTAAAGCTCTTTGGGAACCGTTTGCGTAGCCCCACAGACTGCGGGCTGCAGGCTTTCTTGCTGCCTTCAGCCTCAAAACCACCCTTTCCCACTTGGCGCCGCGCTAGGCACAAAAATGGCCATATGTCTGGAGATGGGTCCCACGCCCAAAGAGCCAGCAGGGAAAACTATGCCTTGTTCTAAAGCTCTTTGGGAACCGCTTGCGTAGCCCCACACACCTGCGGGATGCAGGCTTTCCTGCTGCCTTCAGCCTCAAAACCACCCTTTCCCACTTTGGCGTCGCTCGACGCACAAAAATGTCCATATGTCTGGACATTGGTCCCACGCCCAGAGAGCCAGCATGGAAAACTATGCCTTGTTCTAAAGCTCTTTGGGAACCGCTGGCATGGCCCCACAGACCTGGGGGCTGCAGGCTTTCCTGCTGCCTTCAGCCTCAAAACCACCCTTTCCCACTTGGCGCCGCGCCAGGCACAAAAATGGCCTTATGTCTGGAGACTGGACCCACACTCAAAGAGCCAGCAGGGAAAACTATGCCTTGTTCTAAAGCTCTTTGGGAACCGCTTGCATGGCCCCACGGACCTGGGGGCTGCAGGCTTTCCTGCTGCCTTCAGCCTCAAAACCACCCTTTCCCACTTGGCGCCGCGCCAGGCACAAAAATGGCCATATGTCTGGAGACTGGTCCCACGCCCAAAGACCCTGCAGGGAAAACTATGCCTTGTTCTAAAGGTCTTTGGGAACCGCTTGCGTAGCCCCACACACCTGGGGGCTGCAGGCTTTCCTGCTGTCTTCAGCCTCAAAATCACCCTTTCCCACTTGGCGCCGCGCCAGGCACAAAAATGGCCATATGTCTGGAGACTGGTCCCACGCCCAAAGAGCCAGCAGGGAAAACTATGCCTTGTTCTAAAGCTCTTTGGGAACCGCTTGCGTAGCCCCACACACCTGGGGGCTGCAGGCTTTCCTGCTGCCTTCAGCCTCAAAACCACCCTTTCCCACTTGGCGTCGGTCCAGGCACAAAACTGGCCATATGTCTGGAGACTGGTCCCACGCCCAAAGAGCCAGCAGGGAAAACTATGCCTTGTTCTAAAGCTCTTTGGCAACCGCTTGCGTAGCCCCATAGACCGGCGGGCTGCAGGCTTTCCTGCTGCCTTCAGCCTCAAAACCACCCTTTCCCACTAGGCGCCGCGCCAGGCACAAAAATGGCCATATGTCTGGAGTCTGGTCCCACGCCCAAAGAGCCAGCAGGGAAAACTATGCCTTGTTCTAAAGCTCTTTGGGAACCGCTTGCGTAGCCCCACGGACCTGGGGGCTGCAGGCTTTCCTGCTGCCTTCAGCCTCAAAACCACCCTTTCCCACTTGGCGCCGCGCCAGGCACAAAAATGGCCATATGTCTGGAGATTGGTCCCACACTCAAAGTGCCAGGAGGGAAAACTGTGGCTTTTTCTAAAGCTCTTTGGGAACCGCTTGCGTAGCCCCACACACCTGGGGGCTGCAGGCTTTCCTGCTGCCTTCAGCCTCAAAACCACCCTTTCCCACTTGGCGTCGGTCCAGGCACAAAAATGGCCATATGTCTGGAGACTGGTCCACGCCCAAAGAGCCAGCAGGGAAAACTATGCCTTGTTCTAAAGCTCTTTGGGAACCGCTTGCGTAGACCCACGGACCTGGGGGCTGCAGGCTTTCCTGCTGCCTTCAGCCTCAAAACCACCCTGTCCCACTCTGGCGTCGCTCGAGGCACAATAATGGCCATATGTCTGGACATTGGTCCCACGCCCAAAGAGCCAGCAGGGAAAACTATGCCTTGTTCTAAAGCTCTTTGGGAACCGCTTGCGTGGCCCCACACACCTGGGGGCTGCAGGCTTTCCTGCTGCCTTCAGCCTCAAAACCACCCTTTCCCACTTGGCGCCGCGCCAGGCACAAAAATGGCCATATGTCTGGAGACTGGTCCCACGCCCAAAGAGCCAGCAGGGAAAACTGTGGCTTTTTCTAAAGCTCTTTGGGAACCGTTTGCGTAGCCCCACAGACTGCGGGCTGCAGGCTTTCCTGCTGCCTTCAGCCTCAATACCACCCTGTCCCACTTAGCGCCGCGCCAGGCAAAAAAATGGCCATATGTCTGGAGGCTGGTCCCACACTCAAAGAGCCAGGAGGGAAAACTGTGGCTTTTTCTAAAGCTCTTTAGGAACCACTTGCGTAGCCCCACGGACCTAAGGGCTGCAGGCATTCCTGCTGTCTTCAGCCTCAAAACCACCCTTTCCCACTTGGCGTCGGTCCAGGCCCAAAAATGGCCATATGTCTGGAGAGTGGTCCCACGCCCAAAGAGCCAGCAGGGAAAACTATGCCTTGTTCTAAAGCTCTTTGGGAACCGCTTGCATGGCCCCACAGACCTGGGGGCTGCAGGCTTTCCTGCTGCCTTCAGCCTCAAAACCACCCTGTCCCACTTGGCGCCGCGCCAGGCACAAAAATGGCCATATGTCTGGAGACTGGTCCACGCCCAAAGAGCCAGCAGGGAAAACTATGCCTTGTTCTAAAGCTCTTTGGGAACCGCTTGCGTAGACCCACGGACCTGGGGGCTGCAGGCTTTCCTGCTGCCTTCAGCCTCAAAACCACCCTGTCCCACTCTGGCGTCGCGCCAGGCACAATAATGGCCATATGTCTGGAGACTGGTCCCACGCCCAAAGAGCCAGCAGGGAAAACTATGCCTTGTTCTAAAGCTCTTTGGGAACCGCTTGCGTGGCCCCACGGACCTGGGGGCTGCAGGCTTTCCTGCTGCCTTCAGCCTCAAAACCACCCTTTCCCACTTGGCGCCGCGCCAGGCACAAAAATGGCCATATGTCTGGAGACTGGTCCCACGCCCAAAGAGCCAGGAGGGAAAACTAGGCCTTGTTCTAAAGCTCTTTGGGAACCGCTTGCGTAGCCCCGCACACCTGGGGGCTGCAGTCTTTCCTGCTGCCTTCAGCCTCAAAACCACCCTTTCCCACTTGGCGCCGTGCCAGGCACAAAACTGGCCATATGTCTGGAGACTGGTCCCACGCCCAAAGAGCCAGCAGGGAAAACTATGCCTTGTTCTAAAGCTCTTTGGGAACCGCTTGCGTAGCCCCACGGACCTGGGGGCTGCAGGCTTTCCTGCTGCCTTCAGCCTCAAAACCACCCTTTCCCACTTGGCGCCGCGCCAGGCACAAAAATGGCCATATGTCTTGAGTCTGGTCCCACGCCCAAAGAGCCAGCAGGGAAAACTATGCCTTGTTCTAAAGCTCTTTGGGAACCGCTTGCGTAGCCCCACACACCTGGGGGCTGCAGGCTTTCCTGCTGCCTTCAGCCTCAAAACCACCCTTTCCCACTTGGCGCCGCGCCAGGCACAAAAAAGGCCATATGTCTGGAGACTGGTCCCACGCCCAAAGAACCAGCAGGGAAAACTATGCCTTGTTCTAAAGCTCTTTGGGAACCGCTTGCGTAGCCCCACACAACTGGGGGCTGCAGGCTTTCCTGCTGCCTTCAGCCTCAAAACCACCCTTTCCCACTTGGCGCCGCGCCAGGCACAAAAATGGCCATATGTCTGGAGACTGGTCCCACGCCCAAAGAGCCAGCAGGGAAAACTATGCCTTGTTCTAAAGCTCTTTGGGAACCGCATGCGTAGCCCCACACACCTGGGGGCTGCCGGCTTTCCTGCTGCCTTCAGCCTCAAAACCACCCTTTCCCACTTGGCGCCGCGCCAGGCACAAAAATGGCCATATGTCTGGAGACTGGTCCCACGCCCAAAGAGCCAGCAGGGAAAAATATGCCTTTTTCTAAAGTTCTTGAGAACCGCTTGCATAGCCCCACGGACCTGGGGGCTGCAGGCTTTCCTGCTGCCTTCAGCCTCAAAACCACCCTTTCCCACTTGGTGCCGCACCAGGCACAAAAATGGCCATATGTCTGGAGACTGGTCCCACGCCCAAAGAGCCAGCAGGGAAAACTATGCCTTGTTCTAAAGCTCTTTGGGAACCGCTTGCGTACCCCACAGACTGCGGGCTGCAGGCTTTCCTGCTGCCTTCAGCCTCAAAACCACCCTTTCCCACTTGGCGTCGGTCCAGGCACAAAAATGGCCATATGTCTGGAGATGGGTCCCACGCCCAAAGAGCCAGCAGGGAAAACTATGCCTTGTTCTAAAGCACTTTGGCAACCGCTTGCGTAGCCCCACACACCTGGGGGCTGCAGGCTTTCCTGCTGCCTTCAGCCTCAAAACCACCCTTTCCCACTTGGCGCCGCGCCAGGCACAAAAATGGCCATATGTCTGGAGACTGGTCCCACGCCCAAACAGCCAGCAGGGAAAACTGTGGCTTTTTCTAAAGCTCTTTGGGAACCGCTTGCATAGCCCCACAGACTGCGGGCTGCAGGCTTTCCTGCTACCTTCAGCCTCAAAACCACCCTTTCCCACTTGGCGCCGCGCCAGGCACAAAAATGGCCATATGTCTGGAGATGGGTCCCACGCCCAAAGAGCCTGCAGGGAAAACTATGCCTTGTTCTAAAGCTCTTTGGGAACCGCTTGCGTAGCCCCACACACCTGGGGGCTGCAGGCTTTCCTGCTGCCTTCAGCCTCAAAACCACCCTTTCCCACTTTGGCGTCGCTCGACGCACAAAAATGGCCATATCTCTGGACATTGGTCCCACGCCCAGAGAGCCAGCAGGGAAAACTATGCCTTGTTCTAAAGCTCTTTGGGAACCGCTTGCGTGGCCCCACGGACCTGGGGGCTGCAGGCTTTCCTGCTGCCTTCAGCCTCAAAACCACCCTTTCCCACTTGGCGTCGGTCCAGTCACAAAAATGGCCATATGTCTGGAGACTGGTCCCACGCCCAAACAGCCAGCAGGGAAAACTAGGCCTTGTTCTAAAGCTCTTTGGGAACCGCTTGCGTAGCCCCACACACCTGGGGGCTGCAGGCTTTCCTGCTGCCTTCAGCCTCAAAACCACCCTTTCCCACTTGGCGCCGCGCCAGGCACAAAACTGGCCATATGTCTGGAGACTGGTCCCACGCCCAAAGAGCCAGCAGGGAAAACTATGCCTTGATCTAAAGCTCTTTGGGAACCGCTTGCGTAACCCCACACACCTGGGGGCTGCAGGCTTTCCTGCTACCTTCAGCCTCAAAACCACCCTTTCCCACTTGGCGCCGCGCCAGGCACAAAAATGGCCATATGTCTTGAGTCTGGTCCCACGCCCAAAGAGCCAGCAGGGAAAACTATGCCTTGTTCTAAAGCTCTTTGGGAACCGCTTGCGTAGCCCCACACACCTGGGGGCTGCAGGCTTTCCTGCTGCCTTCAGCCTCAAAACCACCCTTTCCCACTTGGCGCCGCGCCAGGCACAAAAAAGGCCATATGTCTGGAGACTGGTCCCACGCCCAAAGAGCCAGCAGGGAAAACTATGCCTTGTTCCAAAGCTCTTTGGGAACCGCTTGCGTAGCCCCACACACCTGGGGGCTGCAGGCTTTCCTGCTGCCTTCAGCCTCAAAACCACCCTTTCCCACTTGGCGCCGCACCAGGCACAAAAATGGCCATATGTCTGGAGACTGGTCCCACGCCCAAAGAGCCAGCAGGGAAAAATATGCCTTGTTATAAAGCTCTTTGGGAACCGCTTGCGTGGCCCCACACACCTGGGGGCTGCAGGCTTTCCTGCTCCCTTCAGCCTCAAAACCACCCTTTCCCACTTGGCGCCGCGCCAGGCACAAAAATGGCCATATGTCTGGAGACTGGTCCCACGCCCAAAGAGCCAGCAGGGAAAACTATGCCTTGTTCTAAAGCTCTTTGGGAACCGCATGCGTAGCCCCACACACCTGGGGGCTGCCGGCTTTCCTGCTGCCTTCAGCCTCAAAACCACCCTTTCCCACTTGGCGCCACGCCAGGCACAAAAATGGCCATATGTCTGGAGACTGGTCCCACGCCCAAAGAGCCAGCAGGGAAAAATATGCCTTTTTCTAAAGTTCTTGAGAACCGCTTGCATAGCCCCACGGACCTGGGGGCTGCAGGCTTTCCTGCTGCCTTCAGCCTCAAAACCACCCTTTCCCACTTGGTGCCGCACCAGGCACAAAAATGGCCATATGTCTGGAGACTGGTCCCACGCCCAAAGAGCCAGCAGGGAAAACTATGCCTTGTTCTAAAGCTCTTTGGGAACCGCTTGCGTAGCCCCACAGACTGCGGGCTGCAGGCTTTCCTGCTGCCTTCAGCCTCAAAACCACCCTTTCCCACTTGGCGTCGGTCCAGGCACAAAAATGGCCATATGTCTGGAGATGGGTCCCACGCCCAAAGAGCCAGCAGGGAAAACTATGCCTTGTTCTAAAGCACTTTGGCAACCGCTTGCGTAGACCCACGGACCTGGGGGCTGCAGGCTTTCCTGCTGCCTTCAGCCTCAAAACCACCCTTTCCCACTTGGCGCCGCGCCAGGCACAAAAATGGCCATATGTCTGGAGACTGGTCCCACGCCCAAACAGCCAGCAGGGAAAACTGTGGCTTTTTCTAAAGCTCTTTGGGAACCGCTTGCATAGCCCCACAGACTGCGGGCTGCAGGCTTTCCTGCTACCTTCAGCCTCAAAACCACCCTTTCCCACTAGGCGCCGCGCCAGGAACAAAAATGGCCATATGTCTGGAGATGGGTCCCACGCCCAAAGAGCCTGCAGGGAAAACTATGCCTTGTTCTAAAGCTCTTTGGGAACTGCTTGCGTAGCCCCACACACCTGGGGGCTGCAGGCTTTCCTGCTGCCTTCAGCCTCAAAACCACCCTTTCCCACTTTGGCGTCGCTCGAGGCACAAAAATGGCCATATGTCTGGACATTGGTCCCACGCCCAGAGAGCCAGCATGGAAAACTATGCCTTGTTCTAAAGCTCTTTGGGAACCGCTGGCGTGGCCCCACAGACCTGGGGGCTGCAGACTTTCCTGCTGCCTTCAGCCTCAAAACCACCCTTTCCCACTTGGCGCCGCACCAGGCACAAAAATGGCCATATGTCTGGAGACTGGTCCACGCCCAAAGAGCCAGCAGGGAAAACTAGGCCTTGTTGTAAAGCTCTTTGGCAACCGCTGGCGTGGCCCCACACACCTGGGGGCTGCAGGCTTTCCTGCTGCCTTCAGCCTCAAAACCACCCGTTCCCACTTGGCGCCACGCCAGGCACAAAAATGGCCATATGTCTGGAGACTGGTCCCACACTCAAAGAGCCAGGAGGGAAAACTGTGGCTTTTTCTAAAGCTCTTTAGGAACCGCTTCCGTAGCCCCACACACCTGGGGGCTGCATGCATTCCTGCTGCCTTCAGCCTCAAAACCACCCTTTCCCACTTGGCGCCGCGCCAGGCACAAAAATGGCCATATGTCTGGAGAGTGGTCCCACGCCCAAAGAGCCAGCAGGGAAAACTATGCCTTGTTCTAAAGCTCTTTGGGAACCGCTTGCGTAGCCCCACACACCTGGGGGCTGCAGGCTTTCCTGCTGCCTTCAGCCTCAAAACCACCCTTTCCCACTTGGCGCCGCGCCAGGCACAAAAATGGCCATATGTCTGGAGACTGGTCCCACGCCCAAAGAGCCAGCAGGGAAAAATATGCCTTTTTCTAATGTTCTTGAGAACCGCTTGCATAGCCCCACGGACCTGGGGGCTGCAGGCTTTCCTGCTGCCTTCAGCCTCAAAACCACCCTTTCCCACTTGGCGCCGCGCCAGGCACAAAAATGGCCATATGTCTGGAGACTGGTCCCACGCCCAAAGAGCCAGCAGGGAAAACTAGGCCTTGTTCTAAAGCACTTTAGCAACCGCTTGCGTAGCCCCACAGACCTGGGGGCTGCAGGCTTTCCTGCTGCCTTCAGCCTCAAAACCACCCTTTCCCACTTGGCGCCGCGCCAGGCACAAAAATGGCCATATGTCTGTAGACTGGTCCCACGCCCAAAGAGCCAGGAGGGAAAACTGTGGCTTTTTCTAAAGCTCTTTGGGAACCGCTTGCGTAGCCCCACACACCTGGGGGCTGCAGGCTTTCCTGCTGCCTTCAGCCTCAAAACCACCCTTTCCCACTTGGCGCCGCGCCAGGCACAAAAATGGCCATATGTCTGGAGACTGGTCCACGCCCAAAGAGCCAGCAGGGAAAACTATGCCTTGTTCTAAAGCTCTTTGGGAACCGCTTGCGTAGCCCCACACACCTGGGGGCTGCAGGCTTTCCTGCTGCCTTCAGCCTCAAAACCACCCTTTCCCACTTGGCGCCGCGCCAGGCACAAAAATGGCCATATGTCTGGAGATGGGTCCCACGCCCAAAGAGCCTGCAGGGAAAACTATGCCTTGTTCTAAAGCTCTTTGGGAACCGCTTGCGTAGCCCCACACACCTGGGGGCTGCAGGCTTTCCTGCTGCCTTCAGCCTCAAAACCACCCTTTCCCACTTTGGCGTCGCTCGAGGCACAAAAATGGCCATATGTCTGGACATTGGTCCCACGCCCAGAGAGCCAGCATGGAAAACTATGCCTTGTTGTAAAGCTCTTTTGGAACCGCTTGCGTGGCCCCACAGACCTGCGGGCTGCAGGCTTTCCTGCTGCCTTCAGCCTCAAAACCACCCGTTCCCACTTGGCGCCGCGCCAGGCACAAAAATGGCCATATGTCTGGAGACTGGTCCCACATTCAAAGAGCCAGCAGGGAAAACTGTGGCTTTTTCTAAAGCTCTTTAGGAACCGCTTGCGTAGCCCCACACACCTGGGGGCTTCAGGCATTCCTGCTGTCTTCAGCCTCAAAACCACCCTTTCCCACTTGGCGCCGCGCCAGGCACAAAAATGGCCATATGTCTGGAGACTGGTCCCACGCCCAAAGAGCCAGCAGGGAAAACTATGCCTTGTTCTAAAGCTCTTTGGGAACCGCTTGCGTAGCCCCACGGACCTGGGGGCTGCAGGCTTTCCTGCTGCCTTCAGCCTCAAAACCACCCTTTCCCACTTGGCGCCGCGCCAGGCACAAAAATGGCCATATGCCTGGAGACTGGTCCCACGCCCAAAGAGCCAGCAGGGAAAACTATGCCTTGTTCTAAAGCTCTTTGGGAACCGCTTGCGTAGCCCCACGGACCTGGGGACTGCAGGCTTTCCTGCTGCCTTCAGCCTCAAAACCACCCTTTCCCACTTGGTGCCGCGCCAGGCACAAAAATGGCCATATGTCTGGAGACTGGTCCATGCCCAAAGAGCCAGCAGGGAAAAATATGCCTTGTTCTAAAGCTCTTTGGGAACCGCTTGCGTAGCCCCACAGACCTGGGGGCTGCAGGCTTTCCTGCTGCCTTCAGCCTCAAAACCACCCTTTCCCACTTGGCGCCGCGCCAGGCACAAAAATGGCCATATGTCTGGAGACTGGTCCCACGCCCAAAGAGCCAGCAGGGAAAACTATGCCTTGTTCTAAAGCTCTTTGGGAACCGCTTGCGTGGCCCCACAGACCTGGGGGCTGCAGGCTTTCCTGCTGCCTTCAGCCTCAAAACCACCCTTGCGCACTTGGCGCCGCGCCAGGCACAAAAATGGCCATATGTCTGGAGACTGGTCCCACGCCCAAAGAGCCAGCAGGGAAAAATATGCCTTGTTCTAAAGCTCTTTGGGAACCGCTTGCGTGGCCCCACAGACCTGGGGGCTGCAGGCTTTCCTGCTGCCTTCAGCCTCAAAACCACCCTTTCCCACTTGGCGCCGCGCCAGGCACAAAAATGGCCATATGTCTGGAGACTGGTCCCACGCCCAAAGAGCCAGCAGGGAAAAATGTGGCTGTTTCTAAAGCTCTTTGGGAACCGCTTGCGTAGCCCCACAGACTGCGGGCTGCAGGCTTTCCTGCTGCCTTCAGCCTCAAAACCACCCGTTCCCACTTAGCGCCGCGCCAGGCACAAAAATGGCCATATGTCTGGAGACTGGTCCCACACTCAAAGAGCCAGGAGGGAAAACTGTGGCTTTTTCTAAAGCTCTTTAGGAACCGCTTGCGTAGCCCCACACACCTGGGGGCTGCAGGCATTCCTGCTGTCTTCAGCCTCAAAACCACCCTTTCCCACTTGGCGTCGGTCCAGTCACAAAAATGGCCATATGTCTGGAGAGTGGTCCCACGCCCAAAGAGCCAGCAGGGAAAAATATGCCTTGTTATAAAGCTCTTTGGGAACCGCTTGTGTGGCCCCACAGACCTGGGGGCTGCAGGCTTTACTGCTGCCTTCAGCCTCCAAACCACCCGTTCCCACTTAGCGCCGCGCCAGGCACAAAAATGGCCATATGTCTTGAGTCTGGTCCCACGCCCAAAGAGCCAGCAGGGAAAACTATGCCTTGTTCTAAAGCTCTTTGGGAACCGCTTGCGTAGCCCCACACACCTGGGGGCTGCAGGCTTTCCTGCTGCCTTCAGCCTCAAAACCACCCTTTCCCACTTGGCGCCGCGCCAGGCACAAAAATGGCCATATGTCTGGAGACTGGTCCACGCCCAAAGAGCCAGCAGGGAAAACTATGCCTTGTTCTAAAGCTGTTTGGGAACCGCTTGCGTAGCCCCACAGACCTGGGGGCTGCAGGCTTTCCTGCTGCCTTCAGCCTCAAAACCACCCTTTCCCACTTGGAGCCGCGCCAGGCACAAAAATGGCCATATGTCTGGAGAGTGGTCCCACGCCCAAAGAGCCAGCAGGGAAAACTATGCCTTGTTCTAAAGCTCTTTGGGAACCGCATGCGTAGCCCCACACACCTGGGGACTGCAGGCTTTCCTGCTGCCTTCAGCCTCAAAACCACCCTTTCCCACTTGGCGCCGCGCCAGGCACAAAAATGGCCATATGTCTGGAGACTGGTCCCACGCCCAAAGAGCCAGCAGGGAAAACTAGGCCTTGTTCTAAAGCTCTTTGGGAACCGCTGGCGTAGCCCCACGGACCTGGGGGCTGCAGGCTTTCCTGCTGCCTTCAGCCTCAAAACCACCCTTTCCCACTTGGCGCCGCGCCAGGCACAAAAATGGCCATATGTCTGGAGACTGGTCCCACGCCCAAAGAGCCTGCAGGGAAAACTATGCCTTGTTCTAAAGCTCTTTGGGAACTGCTTGCGTAGCCCCACACACCTGGAGGCTGCAGGCTTTCCTGCTGCCTTCAGCCTCAAAACCACCCTTTCCCACTTTGGCGTCGCTCGAGGCACAAAAATGGCCATATGTCTGGACATTGGTCCCACACCCAGAGAGCCAGCATGGAAAACTATGTCTTGTTCTAAAGCTCTTTGGGAACCGCTGGCGTGGCCCCACGGACCTGGGGGCTGCAGGCTTTCCTGCTGCCTTCAGCCTCAAAACCACCCTTTCCCACTTGGCGCCGCGCCAGGCACAAAAATGGCCATATGTCTGGAGACTGGTCCACGCCCAAAGAGCCAGCAGGGAAAACTATGCCTTGTTGTAAAGCTCTTTGGCAACCGCTGGCGTGGCCCCACACACCTGGGGGCTGCAGGCTTTCCTGCTGCCTTCAGCGTCAAAACCACCCTTTCCCACTTGGCGCCGCGCCAGGCACAAAAATGGCCATATGTCTGGAGACTGGTCCCACGCCCAAAGAGCCAGCAGGGAAAACTATGCCTTGTTCTAAAGCTCTTTGGGAACCGCTTGCGTAGCCCCACACACCTGGGGGCTGCAGGCTTTCCTGCTGCCTTCAGCCTCAAAACCACCCTTTCCCACTTGGTGTCCGTCCAGGCACAAAAATGGCCATATGTCTGGAGACTGGTCCCACGCCCAAAGAGCCAGCAGGGAAAACTATGCCTTGTTCTAAAGCTCTTTGGGAACCGCTTGCGTAGCCCCACACACCTGGGGGCTGCAGGCTTTCCTGGAGCCTTCAGCCTCAAAACCAGCCTTTCCCACTTGGCGCCGCACCAGGCACAAAAATGGCCATATGTCTGGAGACTGGTCCCACACTCAAAGAGCCAGGAGGGAGAACTGTGGCTTTTTCTAAAGCTCTTTGGGAACCGCTTGCGTAGCCCCACACACCTGGGGGCTGCAGGCTTTCCTGCTGTCTTCAGCCTCAAAACCACCCTTTCCCACTTGGCGTCGGTCCAGGCACAAAAATGGCCATATGTCTGGAGACTGGTCCCACGCCCAAAGAGCCAGCAGGGAAAACTATGCCTTGTTCTAAAGCTCTTTGGGAACCGCTTGCTTAGCCCCACACACCTGGGGGCTGCAGGCTTTCCTGCTGCCTTCAGCCTCAAAACCACCCTTTCCCACTTGGCGCCGTGCCAGGCACAAAAATGGCCATATGTCTGGAGACTGGTCCCACGCCCAAAGAGCCAGCAGGGAAAACTATGCCTTGTTCTAAAGCTCTTTGGCAACCGCTTGCGTAGCCTCACAGACTGGGGTGCTGCAGGCTTTCCTGCTGCCTTCAGCCTCAAAACCACCCTTTCCCACTTGGCGCCGCGCCAGGCACAAAAATGGCCATATGTCTTGAGTCTGGTCCCACGCCCAAAGAGCCAGCAGGGAAAACTATGCCTTGTTCTAAAGCTCTTTGGGAACCGCTTGCGTAGCCCCACAGACCTGGGGGCTGCAGGCTTTCCTGCTGCCTTCAGCCTCAAAAACACCCTTTCCCACTTGGCGCCGCGCCAGGCACAAAAATGGCCATATGTCTGGAGACTGGTCCCACGCCCAAAGAACCAGCAGGGAAAACTATGCCTTGTTCTAAAGCTCTTTGGGAACCGCTTGCGTAGCCCCACAGACCTGGGGGCTGCAGGCTTTCCTGCTGCCTTCAGCCTCAAAACCACCCTTTCCCACTTGGCGCCGCGCCAGGCACAAAAATGGCCATATGTCTGGAGACTGGTCCCACACTCAAAGAGCCAGGAGGGAGAACTGTGGCTTTTTCTAAAGCTCTTTGGGAACCGCTTGCGTAGCCCCACACACCTGGGGGCTGCAGGCTTTCCTGCTGCCTTCAGCGTCAAAACCACCCTTTCCCACTTGGCGCCGCGCCAGGCACAAAAATGGCCATATGTCTGGAGACTGGTCCCACGCCCAAAGAGCCAGCAGGGAAAACTATGCCTTGTTCTAAAGCTCTTTGGGAACCGCTTGCGTAGCCCCACACACCTGGGGGCTGCAGGCTTTCCTGCTGCCTTCAGCCTCAAAACCACCCTTTCCCACTTGGTGTCCGTCCAGGCACAAAAATGGCCATATGTCTGGAGACTGGTCCCACGCCCAAAGAGCCAGCAGGGAAAACTATGCCTTGTTCTAAAGCTCTTTGGGAACCGCTTGCGTAGCCCCACACACCTGGGGGCTGCAGGCTTTCCTGGAGCCTTCAGCCTCAAAACCAGCCTTTCCCACTTGGCGCCGCACCAGGCACAAAAATGGCCATATGTCTGGAGACTGGTCCCACACTCAAAGAGCCAGGAGGGAGAACTGTGGCTTTTTCTAAAGCTCTTTGGGAACCGCTTGCGTAGCCCCACACACCTGGGGGCTGCAGGCTTTCCTGCTGTCTTCAGCCTCAAAACCACCCTTTCCCACTTGGCGTCGGTCCAGGCACAAAAATGGCCATATGTCTGGAGACTGGTCCCACGCCCAAAGAGCCAGCAGGGAAAACTATGCCTTGTTCTAAAGCTCTTTGGGAACCGCTTGCTTAGCCCCACACACCTGGGGGCTGCAGGCTTTCCTGCTGCCTTCAGCCTCAAAACCACCCTTTCCCACTTGGCGCCGTGCCAGGCCCAAAAATGGCCATATGTCTGGAGACTGGTCCCACGCCCAAAGAGCCAGCAGGGAAAACTATGCCTTGTTCTAAAGCTCTTTGGCAACCGCTTGCGTAGCCTCACAGACCGGGGTGCTGCAGGCTTTCCTGCTGCCTTCAGCCTCAAAACCACCCTTTCCCACTTAGCGCCGCGCCAGGCACAAAAATGGCCATATGTCTTGAGTCTGGTCCCACGCCCAAAGAGCCAGCAGGGAAAACTATGCCTTGTTCTAAAGCTCTTTGGGAACCGCTTGCGTAGCCCCACAGACCTGGGGGCTGCAGGCTTTCCTGCTGCCTTCAGCCTCAAAACCACCCTTTCCCACTTGGCGCCGCGCCAGGCACAAAAATGGCCATATGTCTGGAGACTGGTCCCACGCCCAAAGAACCAGCAGGGAAAACTATGCCTTGTTCTAAAGCTCTTTGGGAACCGCTTGCGTAGCCCCACAGACCTGGGGGCTGCAGGCTTTCCTGCTGCCTTCAGCCTCAAAACCACCCTTTCCCACTTGGCGCCGCGCCAGGCACAAAAATGGCCATATGTCTGGAGACTGGTCCCACGCCCAAAGAGCCAGCAGGGAAAACTAGGCCTTGTTCTAAAGCTCTTTGGGAACCGCTTGCGTAGCCCCACACACCTGGGGGCTGCAGGCTTTCCTGCTGCCTTCAGCCTCAAAACCACCCTTTCCCACTAGGCGCCGCGCCAGGCACAAAAATGGCCATATGTCTGGAGACTGGTCCCACGCCCAAAGAGCCCGGAGGGAAAACTGTGGCTTTTCCTAAAGCTCTTTGGGAACCGTTTGCGTAGCCCCACAGACTGCGGGCTGCAGGCTTTCCTGCTGCCTTCAGCCTCAAAACCACCCTTTCCCACTTGGTGCCGCGCCAGGCACAGAAATGGCCATATGTCTGGAGACTGGTCCCACGCCCAAAGAGCCAGCAGGGAAAAATATGCCTTGTTCTAAAGCTCTTTGGGAACCGCTTGCGTAGCCCCACGGACCTGGGGGCTGCAGGCTTTCCTGCTGCCTTCAGCCTCAAAACCACCCTTTCCCACTTGGCGCCGCGCCAGGCACAAAAATGGCCATATGTCTGGAGACTGGTCCCACGCCCAAAGACCCTGCAGGGAAAACTATGCCTTGTTCTAAAGCTCTTTGGGAACCGCTTGCGTAGCCCCACGGACCTGGGGGCTGCAGGCTTTCCTGCTGCCTTCAGCCTCAAAACCACCCTTTCCCACTTGGCGCCGCGCCAGGCACAAAAATGGCCATATGTCTGGAGACTGGTCCCACGCCCAAAGAGCCAGCAGGGAAAACTGTGGCTTTTTGTAAAGCTCTTTGGGAACCGCTTGCATAGCCCCACAGACTGCGGGCTGCCGGCTTTCCTGCTACCTTCAGCCTCAAAACCACCCTTTCCCACTAGGCGCCGCGCCAGGCACAAAAATGGCCATATGTCTGGAGATGGGTCCCACGCCCAAAGAGCCAGCAGGGAAAATTATGCCTTGTTCTAAAGCTCTTTGGGAACCGCTTGCGTAGCCCCACACACCTGGGGGCTGCAGGCTTTCCTGCTGCCTTCAGCCTCAAAACCACCCTGTCCCACTTTGGCGTCGCTCGAAGCACAAAAATGGCCATATGTCTGGACATTGGTCCCACGCCCAAAGAGCCAGCATGGAAAACTATGCCTTGTTCTAAAGCTATTTTGCAACCGCTTGCGTAGCCCCACGGACCTGGGGGCTGCAGGCTTTCCTGCTGCCTTCAGCCTCAAAACCACCCTTTCCCACTTGGCGCCGCGCCAGGCACAAAAATGGCCATATGTCTTGAGTCTGGTCCCACGCCCAAAGAGCCAGCAGGGAAAACTAGGCCTTGTTCTAAAGCTCTTTGGGAACCGCTTGCGTAGCCCCACACACCTGGGGGCTGCAGGCTTTCCTGCTGCCTTTAGCCTCAAAACCACCCTTTCCCACTTGGTGCCGCGCCAGGCACAAAAATGGCCATATGTCTGGAGACTGGTCCCACGCCCAAAGAACCAGCAGGGAAAACTATGCCTTGTTCTAAAGCTCTTTGGGAACCGCTTGCGTAGCCCCACACACCTGGGGGCTGCAGGCTTTCCTGCTGCCTTCAGCCTCAAAACCACCCTTTCCCACTTGGCGCCGCGCCAGGCACAAAAATGGCCATATGTCTGGAGACTGGTCCCACGCCCAAAGAGCCAGCAGGGAAAACTATGCCTTGTTCTAAAGCACTTTGGCAACCGCTTGCGTAGCCCCACACACCTGGGGGCTGCAGGCTTTCCTGCTGCCTTCAGCCTCAAAACCACCATTTCCCACTTGGCGCCGCGCCAGGCACAAAAATGGCCATATGTCTGGAGACTGGTCCCACGCCCAAACAGCCAGCAGGGAAAACTATGCCTTGTTCTAAAGCTCTTTGGGAACCGCTTGCGTAGCCCCACACACCTGGGGGCTGCAGGCTTTCCTGCTGCCTTCAGCCTCAAAACCACCCTTTCCCACTTGGCGCCGCGCCAGGCACAAAAATGGCCATATGTCTGGAGACTGGTCCCACGCCCAAACAGCCAGCAGGGAAAACTGTGGCTTTTTCTAAAGCTCTTTGGGAACCGCTTGCATAGCCCCACAGACTGCGGGCTGCAGGCTTTCCTGCTACCTTCAGCCTCAAAACCACCCTTTCCCACTAGGCGCCGCGCCAGGCACAAAAATGGCCATATGTCTGGAGATGGGTCCCACGCCCAAAGAGCCTGCAGGGAAAACTATGCCTTGTTCTAAAGCTCTTTGGGAACCGCTTGTGTAGCCCCACACACCTGGAGACTGCAGGCTTTCCTGCTGCCTTCATCCTCAAAACCACCCTTTCCCACTTTGGCGTCGCTCGAGGCACAAAAATGGCCATATGTCTGGACATTGGTCCCACGCCCAGAGAGCCAGCATGGAAAACTATGCCTTGTTCTAAAGCTCTTTGGGAACCGCTGGCGTGGCAACACACAACTGCGGGCTGCAGGCTTTCCTGCTGCCTTCAGCCTCAAAACCACCCTTTCCCACTTGGCGCCGCGCCAGGCACAAAAATGGCCATAAGTCTGGAGACTGGTCCACGCCCAAAGAGCCAGCAGGGAAAACTATGCCTTGTTCTAAAGCTCTTTGGCAACCGCTGGCGTGGCCCCACACACCTGGGGGCTGCAGGCTTTCCTGCTGCCTTCAGCCTCAAAACCACCCTTTCCCACTTGGCGCCGCGCCAGGCACAAAAATGGCCATATGTCTAGAGACTGGACCCACGCCCAAAGAGCCAGCAGGGAAAACTATGCCTTGTTCTAAAGCTCTTTGGGAACCGCTTGCGTAGCCCCACACACCTGGGGGCTGCAGGCTTTCCTGCTGCCTTCAGCCTCAAAACCACCCTTTCCCACTTGGCGCCGCGCCAGGCACAAAAATGGCCATATGTCTGGAGACTGGTCCCACGCCCAAAGAGCCAGCAGGGAAAAATATGCCTTGTTCTAAAGCTCTTTGGGAACCGCTTGCGTAGCCCCACAGACCGGGGGGCTGCAGGCTTTCCTGCTGCCTTCAGCCTCAAAACCACCCTTTCCCACTTAGCGCCGCGCCAGGCACAAAAATGGCCATATGTCTTGAGTCTGGTCCCACGCCCAAAGAGCCAGGAGGGAAAACTGTGGCTTTTTCTAAAGCTCTTTGGGAACCGTTTGCGTAGCCCCACAGACTGCGGGCTGCAGGCTTTCCTGCTGCCTTCAGCCTCAAAACCACCCTTTCCCACTTGGTGCCGCACCAGGCACAAAAATGGCCATATATATGGAGACTGGTCCCACGCCCAAAGAGCCAGGAGGGAAAACTGTGGCTTTTTCTAAAGCTCTTTGGGAACCGCTTGCGTAGCCCCACAGACTGCAGGCTGCAGGCTTTCCTGCTGTCTTCAGCCTCAAAACCACCCTTTCCCACTTGGCGTCGGTCCAGGCACAAAAATGGCCATATGTCTGGAGACTGGTCCCACGCCCAAAGAGCCAGCAGGGAAAACTATGCCTTGTTCTAAAGCTCTTTGGGAACCGCTTGCGTAGCCCCACACACCTGGGGGCTGCAGGCTTTCCTGCTGCCTTCAGCCTCAAAACCACCCTTTCCCACTTGGCGCCGCGCCAGGCACAAAAATGGCCATATGTCTGGAGACTGGTCCACGCCCAAAGAGCCAGCAGGGAAAACTATGCCTTGTTCTAAAGCTCTTTGGCAACCGCTTGCGTAGCCCCACACACCTGGGGGCTGCAGGCTTTCCTGCTGCCTTCAGCCTCAAAACCACCCTTTCCCACTTGGCGCCGCGCCAGGCACAAAAATGGCCATATGTCTGGAGACTGGTCCCACGCCCAAAGAACCAGCAGGGAAAACTAGGCCTTTTTCTAAAGCTCTTTGGGAACCGCTTGCGTAGCCCCACAGACCTGGGGGCTGCAGGCTTTCCTGCTGCCTTCAGCCTCAAAACCACCCTTTCCCACTTGGCGCCGCGCCAGGCACAAAAATGGCCATATGTCTGGAGACTGGTCCCACGCCCAAAGAGCCAGCAGGGAAAACTAGGCCTTGTTCTAAAGCTCTTTGGGAACCGCTTGCGTAGCCCCACGGACCTGGGGGCTGCAGGCTTTCCTGCTGCCTTCAGCCTGAAAACCACCCTTTCCCACTAGGGGCCGCGCCAGGCACAAAAATGGCCATATGTCTGGAGACTGGTCCCACGCCCAAAGAGCCAGCAGGGAAAACTGTGGCTTTTTCTAAAGCTCTTTGGGAACCCCTTGCGTAGCCCCACAGACTGCGGGCTGCAGGCTTTCCTGCTGCCTTCAGCCTCAAAACCACCCTTTCCCACTTGGTGCCGCGCCAGGCACAAAAATGGCCATATGTCTGGAGACTGGTCCCACGCCCAAAGAGCCAGGAGGGAAAACTGTGGCTTTTTCTAAAGCTCTTTGGGAACCGCTTGCGTAGCCCCACACACCTGGGGGCTGCAGGCTTTCCTGCTGTCTTCAGCCTCAAAACCACCCTTTCCCACTTGGCGTCGGTCCAGGCACAAAAATGGCCATATGTCTGGAGACTGGTCCACGCCCAAAGAGCCAGCAGGGAAAACTATGCCTTGTTCTAAAGCTCTTTGGGAACCACTTGCATAGCCCCACACACCTGGGGGCTGCAGGCTTTCCTGCTGCCTTCAGCCTCAAAACCACCCTTTCCCACTTGGCGCCGCGCCAGGCACAAAAATGGCCATATGTCTGGACACTGGTCCACGCCCAAAGAGCCTGCAGGGAAAACTATGCCTTGTTCTAAAGCTCTTTGGCAACCGCTTGCGTAGACCCACGGACCTGGGGGCTGCAGGCTTTCCTGCTGCCTTCAGCCTCAAAACCACCCTTTCCCACTTAGCGCCGCGCCAGGCACAAAAATGGCCATATGTCTGGAGACTGGTCCCACGCCCAAAGAGCCAGCAGGGAAAACTGTGGCTTTTTCTAAAGCTCTTTGGGAACCGCTTGCATAGCCCCACAGACTGCGGGCTGCAGGCTTTCCTGCTACCTTCAGCCTCAAAACCACCCTTTCCCACTAGGCGCCGTGCCAGGCACAAAAATGGCCATATGTCTGGAGATGGGTCCCACGCCCAAAGAGCCAGCAGGGAAAATTATGCCTTGTTCTAAAGCTCTTTGGGAACCGCTTGCGTAGCCCCACAGACCTGGGGGCTGCAGGCTTTCCTGCTACCTTCAGCCTCAAAACCACCCTGTCCCACTTTGGCGTCGCTCGAAGCACAAAAATGGCCATATGTCTGGACATTGGTCCCACGCCCAGAGAGCCAGCATGGAAAACTATGCCTTGTTCTAAAGCTATTTGGCAACCGCTTGCGTAGCCCCACGGACCTGGGGGCTGCAGGCTTTCCTGCTCCCTTTAGCCTCAAAACCACCCTTTCCCACTTGGCGCCGCGCCAGGCACTAAAATGGCCATATGTCTGGAGACTGGTCCCACGCCCAAAGAACCAGCAGGGAAAACTATGCCTTGTTCTAAAGCTCTTTGGGAACCGCTTGCGTAGCCCCACAGACCTGGGGGCTGCAGGCTTTCCTGCTGCCTTCAGCCTCAAAACCACCCGTTCCCACTTAGCGCCGCACCAGGCACAAAAATGGCCATATGTCTGGAGACTGGTCCCACACTCAAAGAGCCAGGAGGGAAAACTGTGGCTTTTTCTAAAGCTCTTTAGGAACCGCTTGCGTAGCCCCACACACCTGGGGGCTGCAGGCATTCCTGCTGTCTTCAGCCTCAAAACCACCCTTTCCCACTTGGCGTCGGTCCAGTCACAAAAATGGCCATATGTCTGGAGAGTGGTCCCACGCCCAAAGAGCCAGCAGGGAAAAATATGCCTTGTTATAAAGCTCTTTGGGAACCGCTTGCGTGGCCCCACAGACCTGGGGGCTGCAGGCTTTACTGCTGCCTTCAGCCTCCAAACCACCCGTTCCCACTTAGCGCCGCGCCAGGCACAAAAATGGCCATATGTCTTGAGTCTGGTCCCACGCCCAAAGAGCCAGCAGGGAAAACTATGCCTTGTTCTAAAGCTCTTTGGGAACCGCTTGCGTAGCCCCACACACCTGGGGGCTGCAGGCTTTCCTGCTGCCTTCAGCCTCAAAACCACCCTTTCCCACTTGGCGCCGCGCCAGGCACAAAAATGGCCATATGTCTGGAGACTGGTCCACGCCCAAAGAGCCAGCAGGGAAAACTATGCCTTGTTGTAAAGCTGTTTGGGAACCTCTTGCGTGGCACCACACACCTGGGGGCTGCAGGCTTTCCTGCTGCCTTCAGCCTCAAAACCACCCTTTCCCACTTGGAGCCGCGCCAGGCACAAAAATGGCCATATGTCTGGAGAGTGGTCCCACGCCCAAAGAGCCAGCAGGGAAAACTATGCCTTGTTCTAAAGCTCTTTGGGAACCGCATGCGTAGCCCCACACACCTGGGGACTGCAGGCTTTCCTGCTGCCTTCAGCCTCAAAACCACCCTTTCCCACTTGGCGCCGCGCCAGGCACAAAAATGGCCATATGTCTGGAGACTGGTCCCACGCCCAAAGAGCCAGCAGGGAAAACTAGGCCTTGTTCTAAAGCTCTTTGGGAACCGCTGGCGTAGCCCCACGGACCTGGGGGCTGCAGGCTTTCCTGCTGCCTTCAGCCTCAAAACCACCCTTTCCCACTTGGCGCCGCGCCAGGCACAAAAATGGCCATATGTCTGGAGACTGGTCCCACGCCCAAAGAGCCTGCAGGGAAAACTATGCCTTGTTCTAAAGCTCTTTGGGAACTGCTTGCGTAGCCCCACACACCTGGAGGCTGCAGGCTTTCCTGCTGCCTTCAGCCTCAAAACCACCCTTTCCCACTTTGGCGTCGCTCGAGGCACAAAAATGGCCATATCTCTGGACATTGGTCCCACACCCAGAGAGCCAGCATGGAAAACTATGTCTTGTTCTAAAGCTCTTTGGGAACCGCTGGCGTGGCCCCACGGACCTGGGGGCTGCAGGCTTTCCTGCTGCCTTCAGCCTCAAAACCACCCTTTCCCACTTGGCGCCGCGCCAGGCACAAAAATGGCCATATGTCTGGAGACTGGTCCACGCCCAAAGAGCCAGCAGGGAAAACTATGCCTTGTTGTAAAGCTCTTTGGCAACCGCTGGCGTGGCCCCACACACCTGGGGGCTGCAGGCTTTCCTGCTGCCTTCAGCGTCAAAACCACCCTTTCCCACTTGGCGCCGCGCCAGGCACAAAAATGGCCATATGTCTGGAGACTGGTCCCACGCCCAAAGAGCCAGCAGGGAAAACTATGCCTTGTTCTAAAGCTCTTTGGGAACCGCTTGCGTAGCCCCACACACCTGGGGGCTGCAGGCTTTCCTGCTGCCTTCAGCCTCAAAACCACCCTTTCCCACTTGGTGTCCGTCCAGGCACAAAAATGGCCATATGTCTGGAGACTGGTCCCACGCCCAAAGAGCCAGCAGGGAAAACTATGCCTTGTTCTAAAGCTCTTTGGGAACCGCTTGCGTAGCCCCACACACCTGGGGGCTGCAGGCTTTCCTGGAGCCTTCAGCCTCAAAACCAGCCTTTCCCACTTGGCGCCGCACCAGGCACAAAAATGGCCATATGTCTGGAGACTGGTCCCACACTCAAAGAGCCAGGAGGGAGAACTGTGGCTTTTTCTAAAGCTCTTTGGGAACCGCTTGCGTAGCCCCACACACCTGGGGGCTGCAGGCTTTCCTGCTGTCTTCAGCCTCAAAACCACCCTTTCCCACTTGGCGTCGGTCCAGGCACAAAAATGGCCATATGTCTGGAGACTGGTCCCACGCCCAAAGAGCCAGCAGGGAAAACTATGCCTTGTTCTAAAGCTCTTTGGGAACCGCTTGCTTAGCCCCACACACCTGGGGGCTGCAGGCTTTCCTGCTGCCTTCAGCCTCAAAACCACCCTTTCCCACTTGGCGCCGTGCCAGGCACAAAAATGGCCATATGTCTGGAGACTGGTCCCACGCCCAAAGAGCCAGCAGGGAAAACTATGCCTTGTTCTAAAGCTCTTTGGCAACCGCTTGCGTAGCCTCACAGACCGGGGTGCTGCAGGCTTTCCTGCTGCCTTCAGCCTCAAAACCACCCTTTCCCACTTAGCGCCGCGCCAGGCACAAAAATGGCCATATGTCTTGAGTCTGGTCCCACGCCCAAAGAGCCAGCAGGGAAAACTATGCCTTGTTCTAAAGCTCTTTGGGAACCGCTTGCGTAGCCCCACAGACCTGGGGGCTGCAGGCTTTCCTGCTGCCTTCAGCCTCAAAAACACCCTTTCCCACTTGGCGCCGCGCCAGGCACAAAAATGGCCATATGTCTGGAGACTGGTCCCACGCCCAAAGAACCAGCAGGGAAAACTGTGGCTTTTTGTAAAGCTCTTTGGGAACCGCTTGCATAGCCCCACAGACTGCGGGCTGCCGGCTTTCCTGCTACCTTCAGCCTCAAAACCACCCTTTCCCACTAGGCGCCGCGCCAGGCACAAAAATGGCCATATGTCTGGAGATGGGTCCCACGCCCAAAGAGCCAGCAGGGAAAATTATGCCTTGTTCTAAAGCTCTTTGGGAACCGCTTGCGTAGCCCCACACACCTGGGGGCTGCAGGCTTTCCTGCTGCCTTCAGCCTCAAAACCACCCTGTCCCACTTTGGCGTCGCTCGAAGCACAAAAATGGCCATATGTCTGGACATTGGTCCCACGCCCAAAGAGCCAGCATGGAAAACTATGCCTTGTTCTAAAGCTATTTTGCAACCGCTTGCGTAGCCCCACGGACCTGGGGGCTGCAGGCTTTCCTGCTGCCTTCAGCCTCAAAACCACCCTTTCCCACTTGGCGCCGCGCCAGGCACAAAAATGGCCATATGTCTTGAGTCTGGTCCCACGCCCAAAGAGCCAGCAGGGAAAACTATGCCTTGTTCTAAAGCTCTTTGGGAACCGCTTGCGTAGCCCCACACACCTGGGGGCTGCAGGCTTTCCTGCTGCCTTTAGCCTCAAAACCACCCTTTCCCACTTGGTGCCGCGCCAGGCACAAAAATGGCCATATGTCTGGAGACTGGTCCCACGCCCAAAGAACCAGCAGGGAAAACTATGCCTTGTTCTAAAGCTCTTTGGGAACCGCTTGCGTAGCCCCACACACCTGGGGGCTGCAGGCTTTCCTGCTGCCTTCAGCCTCAAAACCACCCTTTCCCACTTGGCGCCGCGCCAGGCACAAAAATGGCCATATGTCTGGAGACTGGTCCCACGCCCAAAGAGCCAGCAGGGAAAACTATGCCTTGTTCTAAAGCACTTTGGCAACCGCTTGCGTAGCCCCACACACCTGGGGGCTGCAGGCTTTCCTGCTGCCTTCAGCCTCAAAACCACCATTTCCCACTTGGCGCCGCGCCAGGCACAAAAATGGCCATATATCTGGAGACTGGTCCCACGCCCAAACAGCCAGCAGGGAAAACTATGCCTTGTTCTAAAGCTCTTTGGGAACCGCTTGCGTAGCCCCACACACCTGGGGGCTGCAGGCTTTCCTGCTGCCTTCAGCCTCAAAACCACCCTTTCCCACTTGGCGCCGCGCCAGGCACAAAAATGGCCATATGTCTGGAGACTGGTCCCACGCCCAAACAGCCAGGAGGGAAAACTGTGGCTTTTTCTAAAGCTCTTTGGGAACCGTTTGCGTAGCCCCACAGACTGCGGGCTGCAGGCTTTCCTGCTGCCTTCAGCCTCAAAACCACCCTTTCCCACTTGGTGCCGCACCAGGCACAAAAATGGCCATATATATGGAGACTGGTCCCACGCCCAAAGAGCCAGGAGGGAAAACTGTGGCTTTTTCTAAAGCTCTTTGGGAACCGCTTGCGTAGCCCCACAGACTGCAGGCTGCAGGCTTTCCTGCTGTCTTCAGCCTCAAAACCACCCTTTCCCACTTGGCGTCGGTCCAGGCACAAAAATGGCCATATGTCTGGAGACTGGTCCCACGCCCAAAGAGCCAGCAGGGAAAACTATGCCTTGTTCTAAAGCTCTTTGGGAACCGCTTGCGTAGCCCCACACACCTGGGGGCTGCAGGCTTTCCTGCTGCCTTCAGCCTCAAAACCACCCTTTCCCACTTGGCGCCGCGCCAGGCACAAAAATGGCCATATGTCTGGAGACTGGTCCACGCCCAAAGAGCCAGCAGGGAAAACTATGCCTTGTTCTAAAGCTCTTTGGCAACCGCTTGCGTAGCCCCACACACCTGGGGGCTGCAGGCTTTCCTGCTGCCTTCAGCCTCAAAACCACCCTTTCCCACTTGGCGCCGCGCCAGGCACAAAAATGGCCATATGTCTGGAGACTGGTCCCACGCCCAAAGAACCAGCAGGGAAAACTAGGCCTTTTTCTAAAGCTCTTTGGGAACCGCTTGCGTAGCCCCACACACCTGGGGGCTGCAGGCTTTCCTGCTGCCTTCAGCCTCAAAACCACCCTTTCCCACTTGGCGCCGCGCCAGGCACAAAAATGGCCATATGTCTGGAGACTGGTCCCACGCCCAAAGAGCCAGCAGGGAAAACTAGGCCTTGTTCTAAAGCTCTTTGGGAACCGCTTGCGTAGCCCCACGGACCTGGGGGCTGCAGGCTTTCCTGCTGCCTTCAGCCTGAAAACCACCCTTTCCCACTAGGGGCCGCGCCAGGCACAAAAATGGCCATATGTCTGGAGACTGGTCCCACGCCCAAAGAGCCAGCAGGGAAAACTGTGGCTTTTTCTAAAGCTCTTTGGGAACCGTTTGCGTAGCCCCACAGACTGCGGGCTGCAGGCTTTCCTGCTGCCTTCAGCCTCAAAACCACCCTTTCCCACTTGGTGCCGCGCCAGGCACAAAAATGGCCATATGTCTGGAGACTGGTCCCACGCCCAAAGAGCCAGGAGGGAAAACTGTGGCTTTTTCTAAAGCTCTTTGGGAACCGCTTGCGTAGCCCCACACACCTGGGGGCTGCAGGCTTTCCTGCTGTCTTCAGCCTCAAAACCACCCTTTCCCACTTGGCGTCGGTCCAGGCACAAAAATGGCCATATGTCTGGAGACTGGTCCACGCCCAAAGAGCCAGCAGGGAAAACTATGCCTTGTTCTAAAGCTCTTTGGGAACCACTTGCATAGCCCCACACACCTGGGGGCTGCAGGCTTTCCTGCTGCCTTCAGCCTCAAAACCACCCTTTCCCACTTGGCGCCGCGCCAGGCACAAAAATGGCCATATGTCTGGACACTGGTCCACGCCCAAAGAGCCTGCAGGGAAAACTATGCCTTGTTCTAAAGCTCTTTGGGAACCGCTTGCGTAGCCCCACACACCTGGGGGCTGCAGGCTTTCCTGCTGCCTTCAGCCTCAAAACCACCCTTTCCCACTTAGCGCCGCGCCAGGCACAAAAATGGCCATATGTCTGGAGACTGGTCCCACGCCCAAAGAGCCAGCAGGGAAAACTGTGGCTTTTTCTAAAGCTCTTTGGGAACCGCTTGCATAGCCCCACAGACTGCGGGCTGCAGGCTTTCCTGCTACCTTCAGCCTCAAAACCACCCTTTCCCACTAGGCGCCGTGCCAGGCACAAAAATGGCCATATGTCTGGAGATGGGTCCCACGCCCAAAGAGCCAGCAGGGAAAATTATGCCTTGTTCTAAAGCTCTTTGGGAACCGCTTGCGTAGCCCCACAGACCTGGGGGCTGCAGGCTTTCCTGCTACCTTCAGCCTCAAAACCACCCTGTCCCACTTTGGCGTCGCTCGAAGCACAAAAATGGCCATATGTCTGGACATTGGTCCCACGCCCAGAGAGCCAGCATGGAAAACTATGCCTTGTTCTAAAGCTATTTGGCAACCGCTTGCGTAGCCCCACGGACCTGGGGGCTGCAGGCTTTCCTGCTCCCTTTAGCCTCAAAACCACCCTTTCCCACTTGGCGCCGCGCCAGGCACTAAAATGGCCATATGTCTGGAGACTGGTCCCACGCCCAAAGAACCAGCAGGGAAAACTATGCCTTGTTCTAAAGCTCTTTGGGAACCGCTTGCGTAGCCCCACAGACCTGGGGGCTGCAGGCTTTCCTGCTGCCTTCAGCCTCAAAACCACCCTTTCCCACTTGGCGCCGCGCCAGGCACAAAAATGGCCATATGTCTGGAGACTGGTCCCACGCCCAAAGAGCCAGCAGGGAAAAATATGCCTTGTTCTAAAGCTCTTTGGGAACCGCTTGCATAGCCCCACGGACCTGGGGGCTGCAGGCTTTCCTGCTGCCTTCAGCCTCAAAAACACCCTTTCCCACTTGGCGCCGCACCAGGCACAAAAATGGCCATATGTCTGGAGACTGGTCCCACGCCCAAAGAGCCAGCAGGGAAAACTATGCCTTGTTCTAAAGCTCTTTGGGAACCGCTTGCGTAGCCCCACAGACTGCGGGCTGCAGGCTTTCCTGCTGCCTTCAGCCTCAAAACCACCCTTTCCCACTTGGCGCCGCGCCAGGCACAAAAATGGCCATATGTCTGGAGACTGGTCCCACGCCCAAAGAGCCAGCAGGGAAAACTATGCCTTGTTCTAAAGCACTTTGGCAACCGCTTGCGTAGCCCCACAGACCTGGGGGCTGCAGGCTTTCCTGGAGCCTTCAGCCTCAAAACCACCATTTCCCACTTGGCGCCGCGCCAGGCACAAAAATGGCCATATGTCTGGAGACTGGTCCCACGCCCAAAGAGCCAGCAGGGAAAACTATGCCTTGTTCTAAAGCTCTTTGGGAACCGCTTGCGTAGCCCCACACACCTGGGGGCTGCAGGCTTTCCTGCTGCCTTCAGCCTCAAAACCACCCTTTCCCACTTTGGCGTCGCTCGAGGCACAAAAATGGCCATATGTCTGGACATTGGTCCCACGCCCAGAGAGCCAGCATGGAAAACTATGCCTTGTTCTAAAGCTCTTTGGGAACCGCTTGCGTGGCCCCACACACCTGGGGGCTGCAGGCTTTCCTTCTGCCTTCAGCCTCAAAACCACCCTTTCCCACTTGGCGCCGCGCCAGGCACAAAAATGGCCATATGTCTGGAGACTGGTCCACGCCCAAAGAGCCAGCTGGGAAAACTATGCCTTGTTCTAAAGCTCTTTGGGAACCGCTGGCGTGGCCCCACACACCTGGGGGCTGCAGGCTTTCCTGCTGCCTTCAGCCTCAAAACCACCCTTTCCCACTTGGCGCCGCGCCAGGCACAAAAATGGCCATATGTCTGGAGACTGGTCCCACGCCCAAAGAGCCAGCAGGGAAAACTATGCCTTGTTCTAAAGCTCTTTGGGAACCGCTTGCGTAGCCCCACACACCTGGGGGCTGCAGGCTTTCCTGCTGCCTTCAGCCTCAAAACCACCCTTTCCAACTTGGCGCCGCGCCAGGCACAAAAATGGCCATATGTCTGGAGACTGGTCCCACGCCCAAAGAGCCAGCAGGGAAAACTATGCCTTGTTCTAAAGCTCTTTGGGAACCGCTTGCGTAGCCCCACAGACCTGCGGGCTGCAGGCTTTCCTGCTGCCTTCAGCCTCAAAACCACCCTTTCCCACTTGGCGCCGCACCAGGCACAAAAATGGCCATATGTCTGGAGACTGGTCCCACGCCCAAAGAGCCAGCATGGAAAACTATGCCTTGTTCTAAAGCTCTTTGGCAACCGCTTGCGTAGCCCCACAGACCGGGGGGCTGCAGGCTTTCCTGCTGCCTTCAGCCTCAAAACCACCCTTTCCCACTTAGCGCCGCGCCAGGCACAAAAATGGCCATATGTCTTGAGTCTGGTCCCACGCCCAAAGAGCCAGCAGGGAAAACTGTGGCTTTTTCTAAAGCTCTTTGGGAACCGCTTGCATAGCCCCACAGACTGCGGGCTGCAGGCTTTCCTGCTGCCTTCAGCCTCAAAACCACCCTTTCCCACTTGGTGCCGCGCCAGGCACAAAAATGGCCATATATCTGGAGACTGGTCCCACGCCCAAAGAGCCAGGAGGGAAAACTGTGGCTTTTTCTAAAGCTCTTTGGGAACCGCTTGCGTAGCCCCACAGACTGCGGGCTGCAGGCTTTCCTGCTGCCTTCAGCCTCAAAACCACCCTTTCCCACTTTAGCGTCGCTCGAGGCACAAAAATGGCCATAGGTCTGGAGATGGGTCCCACGCCCAAAGAGCCAGCAGGGAAAATTATGCCTTGTTCTAAAGCTCTTTGGGAACCGCTTGCGTAGCCCCACACACCTGGGGGCTGCAGGCTTTCCTGCTGCCTTCAGCCTCAAAACCACCCTGTCCCACTTTGGCGTCGCTCGAAGCACAAAAATGGCCATATGTCTGGACATTGGTCCCACGCCCAGAGAGCCAGCATGGAAAACTATGCCTTGTTCTAAAGCTATTTGGCAACCGCTTGCGTAGCCCCACGGACCTGGGGGCTGCAGGCTTTCCTGCTGCCTTCAGCCTCAAAACCACCCTTTACCACTTGGCGCCGCGCCAGGCACAAAAATGGCCATATGTCTTGAGTCTGGTCCCACGCCCAAAGAGCCAGCAGGGAAAACTAGGCCTTGTTCTAAAGCTCTTTGGGAACCGCTTGCGTAGCCCCACACACCTGGGGGCTGCAGGCTTTCCTGCTGCCTTTAGTCTCAAAACCACCCTTTCCCACTTGGCGCCGCGCCAGGCACAAAAATGGCCATATGTCTGGAGACTGGTCCCACGCCCAAAGAACCAGCAGGGAAAACTATGCCTTGTTCTAAAGCTCTTTGGGAACCGCTTGCGTAGCCCCACACGCCTGCGGGATGCAGGCTTTCCTGCTGCCTTCAGCCTCAAAACCACCCTTTCCCACTTGGCGCCGCGCCAGGCACAAAAATGGCCATATGTCTGGAGACTGGTCCCACGCCCAAACAGCCAGCAGGGAAAACTATGCCTTGTTCTAAAGCTCTTTGGGAACCGTTTGCGTAGCCCCACAGACTGCGGGCTGCAGGCTTTCCTGCTGCCTTCAGCCTCAAAACCACCCTTTCCCACTTGGCGCCTCGCCAGGCACAAAAATGGCCATATGACTGGAGACAGGTCCCACACTCAAAGAGCCAGCAGGGAAAACTGTGGCTTTTTCTAAAGCTCTTTGGGAACCGCTTGCGTAGCCCCACAGACCTGGGGGCTGCAGGCTTTCCTGCTGTCTTCAGCCTCAAAACCACCCTTTCCCACTTGGCGTCGGTCCAGGCACAAAAATGGCCATATGTCTGGAGACTGGTCCCACGCCCAAAGAGCCAGCAGGGAAAACTATGCCTTGTTCTAAAGCTCTTTGGGAACCGCTTGCGTAGCCCCACAGACCTGGGGGCTGCAGGCTTTCCTGCTGCCTTCAGCCTCAAAACCACCCTTTCCCACTTGGTGCCGCGCCAGGCACAAAAATGGCCATATGTCTGGAGACTGGTCCCACGCCCAAACAGCCAGCAGGGAAAACTGTGGCTTTTTCTAAAGCTCTTTGGGAACCGCTTGCATAGCCCCACAGACTGCGGGCTGCAGGCTTTCCTGCTACCTTCAGCCTCAAAACCACCCTTTCCCACTAGGCGCCGCACCAGGCACAAAAATGGCCATATGTCTGGAGATGGGTCCCACGCCCAAAGAGCCAGCAGGGAAAATTATGCCTTGTTCTAAAGCTCTTTGGGAACCGCTTGCGTAGCCCCACAGACCTGGGGGCTGCAGGCTTTCCTGCTGCCTTCAGCCTCAAAACCACCATTTCCCACTTTGGCGTCGCTCGAATCACAAAAATGGCCATATGTCTGGACATTGGTCCCACGCCCAGAGAGCCAGCATGGAAAACTATGCCTTGTTCTAAAGCTCTTTGGGAACCGCTTGCGTAGCCCCACGGACCTGGGGGCTGCAGGCTTTCCTGCTGCCTTCAGCCTCAAAACCACCCTTTCCCACTTGGCGCCGCGCCAGGCACAAAAATGGCCATATGTCTTGAGTCTGGTCCCACGCCCAAAGAGCCAGCAGGGAAAACTAGGCCTTGTTCTAAAGCTCTTTGGGAACCGCTTGCGTAGCCCCACACACCTGGGTGCTGCAGGCTTTCCTGCTGCCTTTAGCCTCAAAACCACCCTTTCCCACTTGGCGCCGCGCCAGGCACAAAAATGGCCATATGTCTGGAGACTGGTCCCACGCCCAAAGAACCAGCAGGGAAAACTATGCCTTGTTCTAAAGCTCTTTGGGAACCGCTTGCGTAGCCCCACACACCTGCGGGATGCAGGCTTTCCTGCTGCCTTCAGCCTCAAAACCACCCTTTCCCACTTGGCGCCGCGCCAGGCACAAAAATGGCCATATGGCTGGAGACTGGTCCCACGCCCAAAGAGCCAGCAGGGAAAACTATGCCTTGTTCTAAAGCTCTTTGGGAACCGTTTGCGTAGCCCCACAGACTGCGGGCTGCAGGCTTTCCTGCTGCCTTCAGCCTCAAAACCACCCTTTCCCACTTGGCGCCTCGCCAGGCACAAAAATGGCCATATGCCTGGAGACTGGTCCCACACTCAAAGAGCCAGGAGGGAAAACTGTGGCTTTTTCTAAAGCTCTTTGGGAACCGCTTGCGTAGCCCCACAGACCTGGGGGCTGCAGGCTTTCCTGCTGTCTTCAGCCTCAAAACCACCCTTTCCCACTTGGCGTCGGTCCAGGCACAAAAATGGCCATATGTCTGGAGACTGGTCCCACGCCCAAAGAGCCAGCAGGGAAAACTATGCCTTGTTCTAAAGCTCTTTGGGAACCGCTTGCGTAGCCCCACACATCTGGGGGCTGCAGGCTTTCCTGCTGCCTTCAGCCTCAAAACCACCCTTTCCCACTTGGCGCCGCGCCAGGCACAAAAATGGCCATATGTCTGGAGACTGGTCCACGCCCAAAGAGCCTGCAGGGAAAACTATGCCTTGTTCTAAAGCTCTTTGGCAACCGCTTGCGTAGCCCCACACACCTGGGGGCTGCAGGCTTTCCTGCTGCCTTCAGCCTCAAAACCACCCTTTCCCACTTGGCGCCGCGCCAGGCACAAAAATGGCCATATGTCTGGAGACTGGTCCCACGCCCAGAGAGCCATCATGGAAAACTATGCCTTGTTCTAAAGCTCTTTGGGAACCGCTTGCGTAGCCCCACGGACCTGGGGGCTGCAGGCTTTCCTGCTGCCTTCAGCCTCAAAACCACCCTTTCCCACTTAGCGCCGCGCCAGGCACAAAAATGGCCATATGTCTGGAGTCTGGCCCCACGCCCAAAGAGCCAGCAGGGAAAACTATGCCTTGTTCTAAAGCTCTTTGGGAACCGCTTGCGTAGCCCCACACACCTGGGGGCTGCAGGCTTTCCTGCTGCCTTCACACTCAAAACCACCCTTTCCCACTTGGCGCCGCGCCAGGCACAAAAATGGCCATATGTCTGGAGACTGGTCCCACGCCCAAAGAGCCAGCAGGGAAAACTATGCCTTGTTCTAAAGTTCTTTGGGAACCGCTTGCGTAGCCCCACACACCTGGGGGCTGCAGGCTTTCCTGCTGCCTTCAGCCTCAAAACCACCCTTTCCCACTTGGCGCCGCGCCAGGCACAAAAATGGCCATATGTCTGGAGACTGGTCCCACGCCCAAAGAGCCAGCAGGGAAAACTATGCCTTGTTCTAAAGCTCTTTGGGAACCGTTTGCGTAGCCCCACAGACTGCGGGCTGCAGGCTTTCCTGCTGCCTTCAGCCTCAAAACCACCCTTTCCCACTTGGCGCCTCGCCAGGCACAAAAATGGCCATATGACTGGAGACAGGTCCCACACTCAAAGAGCCAGCAGGGAAAACTGTGGCTTTTTCTAAAGCTCTTTGGGAACCGCTTGCGTAGCCCCACAGACCTGGGGGCTGCAGGCTTTCCTGCTGTCTTCAGCCTCAAAACCACCCTTTCCCACTTGGCGTCGGTCCAGGCACAAAAATGGCCATATGTCTGGAGACTGGTCCCACGCCCAAAGAGCCAGCAGGGAAAACTATGCCTTGTTCTAAAGCTCTTTGGGAACCGCTTGCGTAGCCCCACACATCTGGGGGCTGCAGGCTTTCCTGCTGCCTTCAGCCTCAAAACCACCCTTTCCCACTTGGTGCCGCGCCAGGCACAAAAATGGCCATATGTCTGGAGACTGGTCCCACGCCCAAACAGCCAGCAGGGAAAACTGTGGCTTTTTCTAAAGCTCTTTGGGAACCGCTTGCATAGCCCCACAGACTGCGGGCTGCAGGCTTTCCTGCTACCTTCAGCCTCAAAACCACCCTTTCCCACTAGGCGCCGCGCCAGGCACAAAAATGGCCATATGTCTGGAGATGGGTCCCACGCCCAAAGAGCCAGCAGGGAAAATTATGCCTTGTTCTAAAGCTCTTTGGGAACCGCTTGCGTAGCCCCACAGACCTGGGGGCTGCAGGCTTTCCTGCTGCCTTCAGCCTCAAAACCACCATTTCCCACTTTGGCGTCGCTCGAATCACAAAAATGGCCATATGTCTGGACATTGGTCCCACGCCCAGAGAGCCAGCATGGAAAACTATGCCTTGTTCTAAAGCTCTTTGGGAACCGCTTGCGTAGCCCCACGGACCTGGGGGCTGCAGGCTTTCCTGCTGCCTTCAGCCTCAAAACCACCCTTTCCCACTTGGCGCCGCGCCAGGCACAAAAATGGCCATATGTCTTGAGTCTGGTCCCACGCCCAAAGAGCCAGCAGGGAAAACTAGGCCTTGTTCTAAAGCTCTTTGGGAACCGCTTGCGTAGCCCCACACACCTGGGTGCTGCAGGCTTTCCTGCTGCCTTTAGCCTCAAAACCACCCTTTCCCACTTGGCGCCGCGCCAGGCACAAAAATGGCCATATGTCTGGAGACTGGTCCCACGCCCAAAGAACCAGCAGGGAAAACTATGCCTTGTTCTAAAGCTCTTTGGGAACCGCTTGCGTAGCCCCACACACCTGCGGGATGCAGGCTTTCCTGCTGCCTTCAGCCTCAAAACCACCCTTTCCCACTTGGCGCCGCGCCAGGCACAAAAATGGCCATATGTCTGGAGACTGGTCCCACGCCCAAAGAGCCAGCAGGGAAAACTATGCCTTGTTCTAAAGCTCTTTGGGAACCGTTTGCGTAGCCCCACAGACTGCGGGCTGCAGGCTTTCCTGCTGCCTTCAGCCTCAAAACCACCCTTTCCCACTTGGCGCCTCGCCAGGCACAAAAATGGCCATATGCCTGGAGACTGGTCCCACACTCAAAGAGCCAGGAGGGAAAACTGTGGCTTTTTCTAAAGCTCTTTGGGAACCGCTTGCGTAGCCCCACAGACCTGGGGGCTGCAGGCTTTCCTGCTGTCTTCAGCCTCAAAACCACCCTTTCCCACTTGGCGTCGGTCCAGGCACAAAAATGGCCATATGTCTGGAGACTGGTCCCACGCCCAAAGAGCCAGCAGGGAAAACTATGCCTTGTTCTAAAGCTCTTTGGGAACCGCTTGCGTAGCCCCACACATCTGGGGGCTGCAGGCTTTCCTGCTGCCTTCAGCCTCAAAACCACCCTTTCCCACTTGGCGCCGCGCCAGGCACAAAAATGGCCATATGTCTGGAGACTGGTCCACGCCCAAAGAGCCTGCAGGGAAAACTATGCCTTGTTCTAAAGCTCTTTGGCAACCGCTTGCGTAGACCCACGGACCTGGGGGCTGCAGGCTTTCCTGCTGCCTTCAGCCTCAAAACCACCCTTTCCCACTTGGCGCCGCGCCAGGCACAAAAATGGCCATATGTCTGGAGACTGGTCCCACGCCCAGAGAGCCATCATGGAAAACTATGCCTTGTTCTAAAGCTCTTTGGCAACCGCTTGCGTAGCCCCACGGACCTGGGGGCTGCAGGCTTTCCTGCTGCCTTCAGCCTCAAAACCACCCTTTCCCACTTAGCGCCGCGCCAGGCACAAAAATGGCCATATGTCTGGAGTCTGGCCCCACGCCCAAAGAGCCAGCAGGGAAAACTATGCCTTGTTCTAAAGCTCTTTGGGAACCGCTTGCGTAGCCCCACACACCTGGGGGCTGCAGGCTTTCCTGCTGCCTTCAGACTCAAAACCACCCTTTCCCACTTGGCGCCGCGCCAGGCACAAAAATGGCCATATGTCTGGAGACTGGTCCCACGCCCAAAGAGCCAGCAGGGAAAAATATGCCTTGTTCTAAAGCTCTTTGGGAACCGCTTGCGTAGCCCCACACACCTGTGGGCTGCAGGCTTTCCTGCTGCCTTCAGCCTCAAAACCACCCTTTCCCACTTGGCGCCGCGCCAGGCACAAAAATGGCCATATGTCTGGAGATGGGTCCCACGCCCAAAGAGCCAGCAGGGAAAATTATGCCTTGTTCTAAAGCTCTTTGGGAACCGCTTGCGTAGCCCCACAGACCTGGGGGCTGCAGGCTTTCCTGCTGCCTTCAGCCTCAAAACCACCATTTCCCACTTTGGCGTCGCTCGAATCACAAAAATGGCCATATGTCTGGACATTGGTCCCACGCCCAGAGAGCCAGCATGGAAAACTATGCCTTGTTCTAAAGCTCTTTGGGAACCGCTTGCGTAGCCCCACGGACCTGGGGGCTGCAGGCTTTCCTGCTGCCTTCAGCCTCAAAACCACCCTTTCCCACTTGGCGCCGCGCCAGGCACAAAAATGGCCATATGTCTTGAGTCTGGTCCCACGCCCAAAGAGCCAGCGGGGAAAACTAGGCCTTGTTCTAAAGCTCTTTGGGAACCGCTTGCGTAGCCCCACACACCTGGGGGCTGCAGGCTTTCCTGCTGCCTTTAGCCTCAAAACCACCCTTTCCCACTTGGCGCCGCGCCAGGCACAAAAATGGCCATATGTCTGGAGACTGGTCCCACGCCCAAAGAACCAGCAGGGAAAACTATGCCTTGTTCTAAAGCTCTTTGGGAACCGCTTGCGTAGCCCCACACACCTGCGGGATGCAGGCTTTCCTGCTGCCTTCAGTCTCAAAACCACCCTTTCCCACTTGGCGCCGCGCCAGGCACAAAAATGGCCATATGGCTGGAGACTGGTCCCACGCCCAAAGAGCCAGCAGGGAAAACTATGCCTTGTTCTAAAGCTCTTTGGGAACCGTTTGCGTAGCCCCACAGACTGCGGGCTGCAGGCTTTCCTGCTGCCTTCAGCCTCAAAACCACCCTTTCCCACTTGGCGCCTCGCCAGGCACAAAAATGGCCATATGCCTGGAGACTGGTCCCACACTCAAAGAGCCAGGAGGGAAAACTGTGGCTTTTTCTAAAGCTCTTTGGGAACCGCTTGCGTAGCCCCACAGACCTGGGGGCTGCAGGCTTTCCTGCTGTCTTCAGCCTCAAAACCACCCTTTCCCACTTGGCGTCGGTCCAGGCACAAAAATGGCCATATGTCTGGAGACTGGTCCCACGCCCAAAGAGCCAGCAGGGAAAACTATGCCTTGTTCTAAAGCTCTTTGGGAACCGCTTGCGTAGCCCCACACATCTGGGGGCTGCAGGCTTTCCTGCTGCCTTCAGCCTCAAAACCACCCTTTCCCACTTGGCGCCGCGCCAGGCACAAAAATGGCCATATGTCTGGAGACTGGTCCACGCCCAAAGAGCCAGCAGGGAAAACTATGCCTTGTTGTAAAGCTCTTTGGCAACCGCTTGCGTAGCCCCACGGACCTGGGGGCTGCAGGCTTTCCTGCTGCCTTCAGCCTCAAAACCACCCTTTCCCACTTGGCGCCGCGCCAGGCACAAAAATGGCCATATGTCTGGAGACTGGTCCCACGCCCAGAGAGCCATCATGGAAAACTATGCCTTGTTCTAAAGCTCTTTGGCAACCGCTTGCGTAGCCCCACGGACCTGGGGGCTGCAGGCTTTCCTGCTGCCTTCAGCCTCAAAACCACCCTTTCCCACTTAGCGCCGCGCCAGGCACAAAAATGGCCATATGTCTGGAGTCTGGCCCCACGCCCAAAGAGCCAGCAGGGAAAACTATGCCTTGTTCTAAAGCTCTTTGGGAACCGCTTGCGTAGCCCCACACACCTGGGGGCTGCAGGCTTTCCTGCTGCCTTCAGACTCAAAACCACCCTTTCCCACTTGGCGCCGCGCCAGGCACAAAAATGGCCATATGTCTGGAGACTGGTCCCACGCCCAAAGAGCCAGCAGGGAAAAATATGCCTTGTTCTAAAGCTCTTTGGGAACCGCTTGCGTAGCCCCACACACCTGTGGGCTGCAGGCTTTCCTGCTGCCTTCAGCCTCAAAACCACCCTTTCCCACTTGGCGCCGCGCCAGGCACAAAAATGGCCATATGTCTGGAGACTGGTCCCACGCCCAAAGAGCCAGCAGGGAAAACTATGCCTTGTTCTAAAGCTCTTTGGGAACCGCTTGCGTAGCCCCATAGACCGGGGGGCTGCAGGCTTTCCTGCTGCCTTCAGCCTCAAAACCACCCTTTCCCACTTAGCGCCGCGCCAGGCACAAAAATGGCCATATGTCTGGAGATGGGTCCCACGCCCAAAGAGCCAGCACGGAAAACTATGCCTTGTTCTAAAGCTCTTTGGCAACCGCTTGCGTAGCCCCACGGACCTGGGGGCTGCAGGCTTTCCTGCTGCCTTCAGCCTCAAAACCACCCTGTCCCACTTGGCGCCGCGCCAGGCACAAAAATGGCCATATGTCTGGAGATGGGTCCCACGCCCAAAGAGCCAGCAGGGAAAACTATGCCTTGTTCTAAAGCTCTTTGGGAACCGCTTGCGTAGCCCCACAGACCTGGGGGCTGCAGGCTTTCCTGGCGCCTTCAGCCTCAAAACCACCCTTTCCCACTTGGCGCCGCGCCAGTCCCAAAATTGGCCATGTGTCTGGAGACTGGTCCCACGCCCAAAGAGCCAGCAGGGAAAACTATGCCTTGTTCTAAAGCTCTTTGGGAACCGCTTGCGAGGCACCACAGACCTGGGGGCTGCAGGCTTTCCTGCTGCCTTCAGCCTCAAAACCACCCTTTCCCACTTGGCGTCGGTCCAGGCCCAAAAATGGCCATATGTCTGGAGACTGGAACACGGCATAGTTTTCCCTCCTGGCTCTTTGGGCGTGGGACCAGTCTCCAGACATATGGCCATTTTTGGGCCTGGACCGACGCCAAGTGGGAAAGGGTGGTTTTGAGGCTGAAGGCAGCAGGAAAGCCTGCAGCCCCCCAGGTGTGTGGGGCTACGCAAGCGGTTCCCAAAGAGCTTTAGAACAAGGCATAGTTTTCCCTGCTGGCTCTTTGGGCGTGGGACCAGTCTCCAGACATATGGCCATTTTTGTGCCTGGAGCGACGCCAAGTGGGAAAGGGTGGTTTTGAGGCTGAAGGCAGCAGGAAAGCCTGCAGCCCCCAGGTGTGTGGGGCTACGCAAGCGGTTCCCAAAGAGCTTTAGAACAAGGCATATTTTTCCCTGCTGGCTCTTTGGGCGTGGGACCAGTCTCCAGACATATGGCCATTTTTGTACCTGGCACGGTGCCAAGTGGGAAAGGGTGGTTTTGAGGCTGAAGGCAGCAGGAAAGCCTGCAGCCCCCAGGTGTGTGGGGCTACGCAAGCGGTTCCCAAAGAGCTTTAGAAAAAGCCACAGTTTTCCCTCCTGGCTCTTTGAGTGTGGGACCAGTCTACAGAAATATGGCCATTTTTGTGCCTGGCGCGGCACCAAGTGGGAAAGGGTGGTTTTGAGGCTGAAGGCAGCAGGAAAGCCTGCAGCCCCCAGGTGTGTGGGGCTACGCAAGCGGATCCCAAAGAGCTTTAGAACAAGGCATAGTTTTCCCTGCTGGCTCTTTGGGCGTGGGACCAATCTCCAGACATATGGCCATTTTTGTGCCAGGCGCGGCGCCAAGTCTGAAAGTGTGGTTTTGAGGCTGAAGGCAGCATGAAAGCCTGCAGCCTGCAGTCTGTGTGGTATGCAAGCGGTTCCCAAAGAGCTTTAGAAAAAGCCACAGTTTTCCCTGCTGGCTCTTTGGGCGTGGGACCAGTCTCCAGACATATGGCCATTTTTGTGCCTGGCGCGGCGCCAAGTGGGAAAGGGTGGTTTTGAGGCTGAAGGCAGCAGGAAAGCCTGCAGCCCCCAGGTCCGTGGGTCTACGCAAGCGGTTCCCAAAGAGCTTTAGAACAAGGCATAGTTTTCCCTGCTGGCTCTTTGGGCGTGGGACCCATCTCCAGACATAAGGCCATTTTTGTGCCTGGAGCTGCGCCAAGTGGGAAAGGGTGGTTTTGAGGCTGAAGGCAGCAGGAAAGCCTGCAGACGCCAGGTCTGTGGGGCCACGCAAGCGGTTCCCAAAGAGCTTTAGAACAAGGCATAGTTTTCCCTGCTGGCTCTTTGTGCGTGGACCAGTCTCCAGACATATGGCCATTTTTGTGCCTCGAGCGACGCCAAGTGGGAAAGGGTGGTTTTGAGGCTGAAGGCAGCAGGAAAGCCTGCAGCCCCCAGGTGTGTGGGGCTACGCAAGCGGTTCCCAAAGAGCTTTAGAACAAGGCCTAGTTTTCCCTGCTGGCTCTTTGGGCGTGGGACCAGTCTCCAGCCATATGGCCATTTTTCTGCCTGGCGCGGCGCCAAGTGGGAAAGGGTGGTTTTGAGGCTGAAGGCAGCAGGAAAGCCTGCATCCCCCAGGTCTGTGGGGCCACGCAAGCGGTTCCCAGAGAGCTTTACAACAAGGCATAGTTTTCCCTGCTGGCTCTTTGTGCGTGGGACCAGTCTCCAGACATATGGCCATTTTTGTGCCTGGAGCGATGCCAAAGTGGGACAGGGTGGTTTTGAGGCTGAAGGCAGCAGGAAAGCCTGCAGCCCCCAGGTCCGTGGGGCTACGCAAGCGGTTCCCAAAGAGCTTTAGAACAAGGCATAGTTTTCCCTGCTGGCTCTTTGGGCGTGGGACCAATCTCCAGACATATGGCCATTTTTGTGCCTGGCGCGGCGCCAAGTGGGAAAGGGTGGTTTTGAGGCTGAAGGCAGCAGGAATGCCTGCAGCCCCCAGGTCCGTGGGCCTATGCAAGCGGTTCCCAAAGAGCTTTAGAAAAAGCCACAGTTTTCCCTGCTGGCTCTTTGGGCGTGGGACCAATCTCCAGACATATTGCCGTTTTTGTTCCTAGCGCGGCGCCAAGTGGGAAAGGGTGGTTTTGAGGCTGAAGGCAGCAGGAAAGCCTGCAGCCCCCAGGTGTGTGGGGCTATGCAAGCGGTACCCAAAGAGCTTTAGAACAAGGCATAGTTTTCCCTGCTGGCTCTTTGGGCGTGGGACCAGTCTCCAGACATATGGCCATTTTTGTGCCTGGCGCGGCGCCAAGTGTGAAAGGGTGGTTTTGAGGCTGAAGACAGCAGGAAAGACTGCATCCCCCAGGTCTGTGGGGCCACGCAAGCGTTTCCCAAAGAGCTTTACAACAAGGCATAGTTTTCCCTGCTGGCTCTTTGGGCGTGGACCAGTCTCCAGACATATGGCCATTTTTGTGCCTCGAGCGACGCCAAAGTCGGACAGGGTGGTTTTGAGGCTGAAGGCAGCAGGAAAGCCTGCAGCCCGCAGTCTGTGGGGCTACGCAAGCGGTTCCCAAAGAGCTTTAGAACAAGGCATAGTTTTCCCTGCTGGCTCTTTGGGCGTGGACCAGTCTCCAGACATATGGCCATTTTTGAGCCTAGAGCGACGCTGGTGGGACAGGGTGGTTTTGAGGCTGAAGGCAGCAGGAATGCCTGCAGCCCCCAGGTGTGTAGGGCTACGCAAGCGGTTCCCAAAGAGCTTTAGAACAAGGCCTAGTTTTCCCTCCTGGCTCTTTGGGCGTGGACCAGTCTCCAGACATATGGCCATTTTTGTGCCTGGCACGGCGCCAAGTGGGAAAGGGTGGTTTTGAGGCTGAAGGCAGCAGGAAAGCCTGCAGCCCGCAGTCTCTGGGGCTACGCAAGCGGTTGCCAAAGAGCTTTACAACAAGGCATAGTTTTCCCTGCTGGCTCTTTGGGCGTGGGACCAGTCTCCAGACATATGGCCATTTTTGTGCCTGGCGCGGCGCCAAGTGGGAAAGGGTGGTTTTGAGGCTGAAGGCAGCGGGAAAGCCTGCAGCCCGCAGTCTGTGGGGCTACGCAAGCGGTTCCCAAAGAGCTTTAGAAAAAGCCACAGTTTTCCCTGCTGGCTCTTTGGGCGTGGGACCAGTCTCCAGACATATGGCCATTTTTCTGCCTGGCGCGGCGCCAAGTGGGAAAGGGTGGTTTTGAGTCTGAAGGCAGCAGGAAAGCCTGCAGCCCCCAGGTGTGTGGGGCTACGCAAGCGGTTCCCAAAGAGCTTTAGAAAAAGCCACAGTTTTCCCTTATGGCTCTCTGCGCGTGGGACCAGTCTCCAGACATATGGCCATTTTTGTGCCTGGCGCGGCACCAAGTGGGAAAGGGTGGTTTTGAGGCTGAAGGCAGCAGGAAAGCCTGCAGCCCCCAGGTGTGTGGGGCTACGCAAGCGGATCCCAAAGAGCTTTAGAACAAGGCATAGTTTTCCCTGCTGGCTCTTTGGGCGTGGGACCAATCTCCAGACATATGGCCATTTTTGTGCCAGGCGCGGCGCCAAGTTTGAAAGGGTGGTTTGGAGGCTGAAGGCAGCATGAAAGCCTGCAGCCTGCAGTCTGTGGGGCTACGCAAGCGGTTCCCAAAGAGCTTTAGAACAAGGCATAGTTTTCCATGCTGGCTCTCTGGGCGTGGGACCAGTCTCCAGACATATGGCCATTTTTGTGCCTGGCGCGGCGCCAAGTGTGAAAGGGTGGTTTTGAGGCTGAAGACAGCAGGAAAGACTGCATCCCCCAGGTCTGTGGTGCCACGCAAGCGTTTCCCAAAGAGCTTTACAACAAGGCATAGTTTTCCCTGCTGGCTCTTTGGGCGTGGACCAGTCTCCACACATATGGCCATTTTTGTGCCTCGAGCGACGCCAAAGTCGGACAGGGTGGTTTTGAGGCTGAAGGCAGCAGGAAAGCCTGCAGCCCGCAGTCTGTGGGGCTACGCAAGCGGTTCCCAAAGAGCTTTAGAACAAGGCATAGTTTTCCCTGCTGGCTCTTTGGGCGTGGACCAGTCTCCAGACATATGGCCATTTTTGTGCCTGGCACGGCGCCAAGTGGGAAAGGGTGGTTTTGAGGCTGAAGGCAGCAGGAAAGCCTGCAGCCCCCAGGTGTGTGGGGCCACGCAAGCGGTTCCCAAAGAGCTTTAGAACAAGGCATAGTTTTCCCTGCTGGCTCTTTGGGCGTGGGACCAGTCTCCAGACATATGGCCATTTTTGAGCCTAGAGCGACGCTGGTGGGACAGGGTGGTTTTGAGGCTGAAGGCAGCAGGAATGCCTGCAGCCCCCAGGTGTGTGGGGCTACGCAAGCGGTTCCCAAAGAGCTTTAGAACAAGGCATAGTTTTCCCTGCTGTCTCTTTGGGCGTGGACCAGTCTCCAGACATATGGCCATTTTTGTGCCTGGCGCGGCGCCAAGTGGGAAAGGGTGGTTTTGAGGCTGAAGGCAGCAGGAAAGCCTGCAGCCCGCAGTCTGTGGGGCTACGCAAGCGGTTGCCAAAGAGCTTTAGAACAAGGCATAGTTTTCCCTGCTGGCTCTTTGGGCGTGGGACCAGTCTCCAGACATATGGCCATTTTTGTGCCTGGCGCGGCGCCAAGTGGGAAAGGGTGGTTTTGAGGCTGAAGGCAGCGGGAAAGCCTGCAGCCCGCAGTCTGTGGGGCTACGCCAGCGGTTCCCAAAGAGCTTTAGAAAAAGCCACAGTTTTCCCTGCTGTCTCTTTGGGCGTGGGACCAGTCTACAGACATATGGCCATTTTTGTGCCTGGCGCGGCGCCAAGTGGGAAAGGGTGGTTTTGAGTCTGAAGGCAGCAGGAAAGCCTGCAGCCCCCAGGTGTGTGGGGCTACGCAAGCGGTTCCCAAAGAGCTTTAGAAGAAGGCATAGTTTTCCCTTATGGCTCTCTGGGCGTGGGACCAGTCTCCAGACATATGGCCATTTTTGTGCCTGGCGCGGCACCAAGTGGGAAAGGGTGGTTTTGAGGCTGAAGGCAGCAGGAAAGCCTGCAGCCCCCAGGTGTGTGGGGCTACGCAAGCGGATCCCAAAGAGCTTTAGAAAAAGGCATAGTTTTCCCTCCTGGCTCTTTGGGCGTGGGACCAATCTCCAGACATATGGCCATTTTTGTGCCAGGCGCGGCGCCAAGTTTGAAAGGGTGGTTTGGAGGCTGAAGGCACCATGAAAGCCTGCAGCCCCCAGGTCCATGGGGCTACGCAAGCGGTTCCCAAAGAGCTTTAGAACAAGGCATAGTTTTCCCTGCTGGCCCTTTGGGCGTGGGACCAGTCTCCAGACATATGGCCATTTTTGTGCCTGGCGCGGCGCCAAGTGTGAAAGGGTGGTTTTGAGGCTGAAGGCAGCAGGAAAGACTGCATCCCCCAGGTCTGTGGGGCCACGCAAGCGTTTCCCAAAGAGCTTTACAACAAGGCATAGTTTTCCCTGCTGGCTCTTTGGGCGTGGACCAGTCTCCAGACATATGGCCATTTTTGTGCCTCGAGCGACGCCAAAGTCGGACAGGGTGGTTTTGAGGCTGAAGGCAGCAGGAAAGCCTGCAGCCCGCAGTCTGTGGGGCTACGCAAGCGGTTCCCAAAGAGCTTTAGAACAAGGCATAGTTTTCCCTGCTGGCTCTTTGGGCGTGGACCAGTCTCCAGACATATGGCCATTTTTGAGCCTAGAGCGACGCTGGTGGGACAGGGTGGTTTTGAGGCTGAAGGCAGCAGGAATGCCTGCAGCCCCCAGGTGTGTAGGGCTACGCAAGCGGTTCCCAAAGAGCTTTAGAACAAGGCATAGTTTTCCCTGCTGGCTCTTTGGGCGTGGACCAGTCTCCAGACATATGGCCATTTTTGTGCCTGGCGCGGCGCCAAGTGGGAAAGGGTGGTTTTGAGGCTGAAGGCAGCAGGAAAGCCTGCAGCCCGCAGTCTCTGGGGCTACGCAAGCGGTTGCCAAAGAGCTTTACAACAAGGCATAGTTTTCCCTGCTGGCTCTTTGGGCGTGGGACCAGTCTCCAGACATATGGCCATTTTTGGGCCTGGCGCGGCGCCAAGTGGGAAAGGGTGGTTTTGAGGCTGAAGGCAGCGGGAAAGCCTGCAGCCCGCAGTCTGTGGGGCTACGCAAGCGGTTCCCAAAGAGCTTTAGAAAAAGCCACAGTTTTCCCTGCTGGCTCTTTGGGCGTGGGACCAGTCTCCAGACATATGGCCATTTTTCTGCCTGGCGCGGCGCCAAGTGGGAAAGGGTGGTTTTGAGTCTGAAGGCAGCAGGAAAGCCTGCAGCCCCCAGGTGTGTGGGGCTACGCAAGCGGTTCCCAAAGAGCTTTAGAAAAAGCCACAGTTTTCCCTTATGGCTCTCTGGGCGTGGGACCAGTCTCCAGACATATGGCCATTTTTGTGCCTGGCGCGGCACCAAGTGGGAAAGGGTGGTTTTGAGGCTGAAGGCAGCAGGAAAGCCTGCAGCCCCCAGGTGTGTGGGGCTACGCAAGCGGATCCCAAAGAGCTTTAGAACAAGGCATAGTTTTCCCTGCTGGCTCTTTGGGCGTGGGACCAATCTCCAGACATATGGCCATTTTTGTGCCAGGCGCGGCGCCAAGTTTGAAAGGGTGGTTTGGAGGCTGAAGGCAGCATGAAAGCCTGCAGCCTGCAGTCTGTGGGGCTACGCAAGCGGTTCCCAAAGAGCTTTAGAAAAAGCCACAGTTTTCCCTGCTGTCTCTTTGGGCGTGGGACCAGTCTACAGACATATGGCCATTTTTGTGCCTGGCGCGGCGCCAAGTGGGAAAGGGTGGTTTTGAGTCTGAAGGCAGCAGGAAAGCCTGCAGCCCCCAGGTGTGTGGGGCTACGCAAGCGGTTCCCAAAGAGCTTTAGAACAAGGCATAGTTTTCCCTTATGGCTCTCTGGGCGTGGGACCAGTCTCCAGACATATGGCCATTTTTGTGCCTGGCGCGGCACCAAGTGGGAAAGGGTGGTTTTGAGGCTGAAGGCAGCAGGAAAGCCTGCAGCCCCCAGGTGTGTGGGGCTACGCAAGCGGATCCCAAAGAGCTTTAGAAAAAGGCATAGTTTTCCCTCCTGGCTCTTTGGGCGTGGGACCAATCTCCAGACATATGGCCATTTTTGTGCCAGGCGCGGCGCCAAGTTTGAAAGGGTGGTTTGGAGGCTGAAGGCACCATGAAAGCCTGCAGCCCCCAGGTCCATGGGGCTACGCAAGCGGTTCCCAAAGAGCTTTAGAACAAGGCATAGTTTTCCCTGCTGGCCCTTTGGGCGTGGGACCAGTCTCCAGACATATGGCCATTTTTGTGCCTGGCGCGGCGCCAAGTGGGAAAGGGTGGTTTTGAGGCTGAAGGCAGCAGGAAAGCCTGCAGCCCCCAGGTGTGTGGGGCTATGCAAGCGGTACCCAAAGAGCTTTAGAAAAAGGCATAGTTTTCCCTGCTGGCTCTTTGGGCGTGGGACCAGTCTCCAGACATATGGCCATTTTTGTGCCTGGCGCGGCGCCAAGTGTGAAAGGGTGGTTTTGAGGCTGAAGACAGCAGGAAAGACTGCATCCCCCAGGTCTGTGGGGCCACGCAAGCGTTTCCCAAAGAGCTTTACAACAAGGCATAGTTTTCCCTGCTGGCTCTTTGGGCGTGGACCAGTCTCCAGACATATGGCCATTTTTGTGCCTCGAGCGACGCCAAAGTCGGACAGGGTGGTTTTGAGGCTGAAGGCAGCAGGAAAGCCTGCAGCCCGCAGTCTGTGGGGCTACGCAAGCGGTTCCCAAAGAGCTTTAGAACAAGGCATAGTTTTCCCTGCTGGCTCTTTGGGCGTGGACCAGTCTCCAGACATATGGCCATTTTTGAGCCTAGAGCGACGCTGGTGGGACAGGGTGGTTTTGAGGCTGAAGGCAGCAGGAATGCCTGCAGCCCCCAGGTGTGTAGGGCTACGCAAGCGGTTCCCAAAGAGCTTTAGAACAAGGCATAGTTTTCCCTGCTGGCTCTTTGGGCGTGGACCAGTCTCCAGACATATGGCCATTTTTGTGCCTGGCGCGGCGCCAAGTGGGAAAGGGTGGTTTTGAGGCTGAAGGCAGCAGGAAAGCCTGCAGCCCGCAGTCTCTGGGGCTACGCAAGCGGTTGCCAAAGAGCTTTACAACAAGGCATAGTTTTCCCTGCTGGCTCTTTGGGCGTGGGACCAGTCTCCAGACATATGGCCATTTTTGGGCCTGGCGCGGCGCCAAGTGGGAAAGGGTGGTTTTGAGGCTGAAGGCAGCAGGAAAGCCTGCAGCCCGCAGTCTGTGGGGCTACGCAAGCGGTTCCCAAAGAGCTTTAGAAAAAGCCACAGTTTTCCCTGCTGGCTCTTTGGGCGTGGGACCAGTCTCCAGACATATGGCCATTTTTGTGCCTGGCGCTGCGCCAAGTGGGAAAGGGTGGTTTTGAGTCTGAAGGCAGCAGGAAAGCCTGCAGCCCCCAGGTGTGTGGGGCTACGCAAGCGGTTCCCAAAGAGCTTTAGAAAAAGCCACAGTTTTCCCTTATGGCTCTCTGGGCGTGGGACCAGTCTCCAGACATATGGCCATTTTTGTGCCTGGCGCGGCACCAAGTGTGAAAGGGTGGTTTTGAGGCTGAAGGCAGCAGGAAAGCCTGCAGCCCCCAGGTGTGTGGGGCTACGCAAGCGGATCCCAAAGAGCTTTAGAACAAGGCATAGTTTTCCCTGCTGGCTCTTTGGGCGTGGGACCAATCTCCAGACATATGGCCATTTTTGTGCCAGGCGCGGCGCCAAGTTTGAAAGGGTGGTTTGGAGGCTGAAGGCAGCATGAAAGCCTGCAGCCTGCAGTCTGTGGGGCTACGCAAGCGGTTCCCAAAGAGCTTTAGAACAAGGCATAGTTTTCCCTGCTGGCTCTTTGGGCGTGGACCAGTCTCCAGACATATGGCCATTTTTGTGCCTCGAGCGACGCCAAAGTCGGACAGGGTGGTTTTGAGGCTGAAGGCAGCAGGAAAGCCTGCAGCCCGCAGTCTGTGGGGCTACGCAAGCGGTTCCCAAAGAGCTTTAGAACAAGGCATAGTTTTCCCTGCTGGCTCTTTGGGCGTGGACCAGTCTCCAGACATATGGCCATTTTTGAGCCTAGAGCGACGCTGGTGGGACAGGGTGGTTTTGAGGCTGAAGGCAGCAGGAATGCCTGCAGCCCCCAGGTGTGTAGGGCTACGCAAGCGGTTCCCAAAGAGCTTTAGAACAAGGCATAGTTTTCCCTGCTGGCTCTTTGGGCGTGGACCAGTCTCCAGACATATGGCCATTTTTGTGCCTGGCGCGGCGCCAAGTGGGAAAGGGTGGTTTTGAGGCTGAAGGCAGCAGGAAAGCCTGCAGCCCGCAGTCTCTGGGGCTACGCAAGCGGTTGCCAAAGAGCTTTACAACAAGGCATAGTTTTCCCTGCTGGCTCTTTGGGCGTGGGACCAGTCTCCAGACATATGGCCATTTTTGGGCCTGGCGCGGCGCCAAGTGGGAAAGGGTGGTTTTGAGGCTGAAGGCAGCAGGAAAGCCTGCAGCCCGCAGTCTGTGGGGCTACGCAAGCGGTTCCCAAAGAGCTTTAGAAAAAGCCACAGTTTTCCCTGCTGGCTCTTTGGGCGTGGGACCAGTCTCCAGACATATGGCCATTTTTGTGCCTGGCGCTGCGCCAAGTGGGAAAGGGTGGTTTTGAGTCTGAAGGCAGCAGGAAAGCCTGCAGCCCCCAGGTGTGTGGGGCTACGCAAGCGGTTCCCAAAGAGCTTTAGAAAAAGCCACAGTTTTCCCTTATGGCTCTCTGGGCGTGGGACCAGTCTCCAGACATATGGCCATTTTTGTGCCTGGCGCGGCACCAAGTGGGAAAGGGTGGTTTTGAGGCTGAAGGCAGCAGGAAAGCCTGCAGCCCCCAGGTGTGTGGGGCTACGCAAGCGGATCCCAAAGAGCTTTAGAACAAGGCATAGTTTTCCCTGCTGGCTCTTTGGGCGTGGGACCAATCTCCAGACATATGGCCATTTTTGTGCCAGGCGCGGCGCCAAGTTTGAAAGGGTGGTTTGGAGGCTGAAGGCAGCATGAAAGCCTGCAGCCTGCAGTCTGTGGGGCTACGCAAGCGGTTCCCAAAGAGCTTTAGAACAAGGCATAGTTTTCCATGCTGGCTCTCTGGGCGTGGGACCAGTCTCCAGACATATGGCCATTTTTGTGCCTGGCGCGGCGCCAAGTGTGAAAGGGTGGTTTTGAGGCTGAAGACAGCAGGAAAGACTGCATCCCCCAGGTCTGTGGGGCCACGCAAGCGTTTCCCAAAGAGCTTTACAACAAGGCATAGTTTTCCCTGCTGGCTCTTTGGGCGTGGACCAGTCTCCACACATATGGCCATTTTTGTGCCTCGAGCGACGCCAAAGTCGGACAGGGTGGTTTTGAGGCTGAAGGCAGCAGGAAAGCCTGCAGCCCGCAGTCTGTGGGGCTACGCAAGCGGTTCCCAAAGAGCTTTAGAACAAGGCATAGTTTTCCCTGCTGGCTCTTTGGGCGTGGACCAGTCTCCAGACATATGGCCATTTTTGTGCCTGGCACGGCGCCAAGTGGGAAAGGGTGGTTTTGAGGCTGAAGGCAGCAGGAAAGCCTGCAGCCCCCAGGTGTGTGGGGCCACGCAAGCGGTTCCCAAAGAGCTTTAGAACAAGGCATAGTTTTCCCTGCTGGCTCTTTGGGCGTGGGACCACTCTCCAGACATATGGCCATTTTTGAGCCTAGAGCGACGCTGGTGGGACAGGGTGGTTTTGAGGCTGAAGGCAGCAGGAATGCCTGCAGCCCCCAGGTGTGTGGGGCTACGCAAGCGGTTCCCAAAGAGCTTTAGAACAAGGCATAGTTTTCCCTGCTGGCTCTTTGGGCGTGGACCAGTCTCCAGACATATGGCCATTTTTGTGCCTGGCGCGGCGCCAAGTGGGAAAGGGTGGTTTTGAGGCTGAAGGCAGCAGGAAAGCCTGCAGCCCGCAGTCTGTGGGGCTACGCAAGCGGTTGCCAAAGAGCTTTAGAACAAGGCATAGTTTTCCCTGCTGGCTCTTTGGGCGTGGGACCAGTCTCCAGACATATGGCCATTTTTGTGCCTGGCGCGGCGCCAAGTGGGAAAGGGTGGTTTTGAGGCTGAAGGCAGCGGGAAAGCCTGCAGCCCGCAGTCTGTGGGGCTACGCCAGCGGTTCCCAAAGAGCTTTAGAAAAAGCCACAGTTTTCCCTGCTGTCTCTTTGGGCGTGGGACCAGTCTACAGACATATGGCCATTTTTGTGCCTGGCGCGGCGCCAAGTGGGAAAGGGTGGTTTTGAGTCTGAAGGCAGCAGGAAAGCCTGCAGCCCCCAGGTCCGTGGGGCTACGCAAGCGGTTCCCTAAGAGCTTTAGAACAAGGCATAGTTTTCCCTGCTGGCCCTTTGGGCGTGGGACCAGTCTCCAGACATATGGCCATTTTTGTGCCTGGCGCGGCACCAAGTGGGAAAGGGTGGTTTTGAGGCTGAAGGCAGCAGGAAAGCCTGCAGCCCCCAGGTGTGTGGGGCTACGCAAGCGGATCCCAAAGAGCTTTAGAAAAAGGCATAGTTTTCCCTCCTGGCTCTTTGGGCGTGGGACCAATCTCCAGACATATGGCCATTTTTGTGCCAGGCGCGGCGCCAAGTTTGAAAGGGTGGTTTGGAGGCTGAAGGCACCATGAAAGCCTGCAGCCTGCAGTCTGTGGGGCTACGCAAGCGGTTCCCAAAGAGCTTTAGAACAAGGCATAGTTTTCCATGCTGGCTGTTTGGGCGTGGGACCCATCTCCAGACATATGGCCATTTTTGTGCCTGGCGCGGCGCCAAGTGGGAAAGGGTGGTTTTGAGGCTGAAGGCAGCAGGAAAGCCTGCAGCCCCCAGGTGTGTGGGGCTACGCAAGCGGTTCCCAAAGAGCTTTAGAACAAGGCATAGTTTTCCCTGCTGGTTCTTTGGGCGTGGGACCAGTCTCCAGACATATGGCCATTTTAGTGCCTGGCGCGGCACCAAGTGGGAAAGGGTGGTTTTGAGGCTGAAGGCAGCAGGAAAGCCTGCATCCCCCAGGTCTGTGGGGCCACGCAAGCGTTTCCCAAAGAGCTTTAGAAAAAGGCCTAGTTTTCCCTGCTGGTTCTTTGGGCGTGGGACCAGTCTCCAGACATATGGCCATTTTTGGGCCTGGCGCGGCGCCAAGTGGGAAAGGGTGGTTTTGAGGCTGAAGGCAGCAGGAAAGCCTGCAGCCCGCAGTCTGTGGGGCTACGCAAGCGGTTGCCAAAGAGCTTTAGAACAAGGCCTAGTTTTCCCTGCTGGCTCTTTGGGCGTGGGACCAGTCTCCAGACATATGGCCATTTTTGTGCCTGGCGCGGCGCCAAGTGGGACAGGGTGGTTTTGAGGCTGAAGGCAGCAGGAAAGCCTGCAGCCCCCAGGTCCGTGGGGCTACGCAAGCGGTTCCCAAAGAGCTTTAGAACAAGGCCTAGTTTTCCCTGCTGGCTCTTTGGGCGTGGGACCAGTCTCCAGCCATATGGCCATTTTTGTGCCTGGCGCGGCGCCAAGTGTGAAAGGGTGGTTTTGAGGCTGAAGGCAGCAGGAAAGCCTGCAGCCCCCAGGTCCGTGGGGCTACGCAAGCGGTTGCCAAAGAGCTTTAGAAAAAGCCACAGTTTTCCCTTATGGCTCTCTGGGCGTGGGACCAGTCTCCAGACATATGGCCATTTTTGTGCCTGGCGCGGCACCAAGTGGGAAAGGGTGGTTTTGAGGCTGAAGGCAGCAGGAAAGCCTGCAGCCCCCAGGTCCGTGGGGCCATGCAAGCGGTTCCCAAAGAGCTTTAGAACAAGGCATATTTTTCCCTGCTGGCTCTTTGGGCGTGGGACCAGTCTCGAGACATATGGCCATTTTTGGGCCTGGCGCGGCGCCAAGTGGGAAAGGGTGGTTTTGAGGCTGAAGGAAGCAGGAAAGCCTGCAGCCCCCAGGTCTGTGGGGCTACGCAAGCGGTTCCCGAAGAGCTTTAGAACAAGGCATAGTTTTCCCTGCTGGCTCTTTGGGCGTGGGACCAATCTCCAGACATATGGCCATTTTTGTGCCTGGACCGACGCCAAGTGGGAAAGGGTGGTTTTGAGGCTGAAGGCAGCAGGAAAGCCTGCAGCCCCCAGGTCCGTGGGGCTACGCAAGCGGTTCCCAAAGAGCTTTAGAACAAGGCATAGTTTTCCCTGCTGGCTCTTTGGGCGTGGGACCAGTCTCCAGACATATGGCCATTTTTGGGCCTGGACCGACGCCAAGTGGGAAAGGGTGGTTTTGAGGCTGAAGGCAGCAGGAAAGCCTGCAGCCCCCAGGTCTGTGGGGCTACGCAAGCGGTTCCCAAAGAGCTTTAGAACAAGGCATAGTTTTCCCTCCTGGCTCTTTGGGCGTGGGACCAGTCTCCAGACATATGGCCATTTTTGTACCTGGCGCGGCGCCAAGTGGGAAAGGGTGGTTTTGAGGCTGAAGGCAGCATGAAAGCCTGCAGCCCCCAGTTGTGTGGGGCTACGCAAGCGGTTCCCAAAGAGCTTTAGAAAAAGCCACAGTTTTCCCTCCTGTCTCTTTGAGTGTGGGACCAGTCTCCAGACATATGGCCATTTTTGGGCCTGGCGCGGCACCAAGTGGGAAAGGGTGGTTTTGAGGCTGAAGGCAGCAGGAAAGCCTGCAGCCCCCAGGTGTGTGGGGCTACGCAAGCGGATCCCAAAGAGCTTTAGAACAAGGCATAGTTTTCCCTGCTGGCTCTTTGGGCGTGGGACCAGTCTCCAGACATATGGCCATTTTTGTGCCTGGCGCGGCGCCAAGTGGGAAAGGGTGGTTTTGAGGCTGAAGGCAGCAGGAAAGCCTGCAGCCCCCAGGTGTGTGTGGCTACGCAAGCGGTTCCCAAAGAGCTTTAGAACAAGGCATAGTTTTCCCTGCTGGCTCTTTGGGCGTGGACCAGTCTCCAGACATATGGCCATTTTTGTGCCTGGCGCGGCGCCAAGTGGGAAAGGGTGGTTTTGAGGCTGAAGGCAGCAGGAAAGCCTGCAGCCCGCAGTCTGTGGGGCTACGCAAGCGGTTGCCAAAGAGCTTTAGAACAAGGCATAGTTTTCCCTGCTGGCTCTTTGGGCGTGGGACCAGTCTCCAGACATATGGCCATTTTTGTGCCTGGCGCGGCGCCAAGTGTGAAAGGGTGGTTTTGAGGCTGAAGGCAGCAGGAAAGCCTGCAGCCCCCAGGTGTGTGGGGCCACGCCAGCGGTTCCCAAAGAGCTTTAGAACAAGGCATAGTTTTCCCTGCTGGCTCTTTGGGCGTGGACCAATGTCCAGACATATGGCCATTTTTGTGCCTGGAACGACTCCAAAGTGGGACAGGGTGGTTTTGAGGCTGAAGGCAGCAGGAAAGCCTGCAGCCCCCAGGTGTGTGGGGCTACGCAAGCGGTTCCCAAAGAGCTTTACAACAAGGCATAGTTTTCCCTGCTGGCTCTTTGGGCGTGGGACCAGTCTCCAGACATATGGCCATTTTTGTGCCTGGCGCGGCGCCAAGTGGGAAAGGGTGGTTTTGAGGCTGAAGGCAGCAGGAAAGCCTGTAGACCCCAGGTCTGTGGGGCCACGCCAGGGGTTCCCAAAGACCTTTAGAACAAGGCATAGTTTTCCCTGCTGGCTCTTTGGGCGTGGGACCAGTCTCCAGACATATGGCTATTTTTGTGCCTGGACCGACGGCAAAGTGTTACAGGGTGGTTTTGAGGCTGAAGGCAGCAGGAAAGCCTGCAGCCCCCAGTCTGTGGGGCCACGCAAGCGGTTCCCAAAGAGCTTTATAACAAGGCCTAGTTTTCCCTGCTGGCTCTTTGGGCGTGGGACCAGTCTCCAGACATATGGCCATTTTTGTGCCTGGCGCGGCGCCAAGTGGGAAAGGGTGGTTTTGAGGCTGAAGGCAGCAGGAAATCCTGCAGCCCCCAGGTCTCTGGGGCCACGCAAGCGGTTCACAAAGAGCTTTAGAAAAAGCAACTGTTTTCCCTGCTGGCTCTTTGGGCGTGGACCAGTCTCCAGACATATGGCCATTTTTTGTGCCGGGCGCGGCACCAAGTGGGAAAGGGTGGTTTTGAGGCTGAAGGCAGCAGGAAAGCCTGCATCCCCCAGGTCTGTGGGGCCACGCCAGCGGTTCCCAAAGAGCTTTAGAACAAGGCATAGTTTTCCCTGCTGGCTCTTTGGGCGTGGGACCAGTCTCCAGACATATGGCCATTTTTGTGCCTGGCGCGGCGCCAAGTGGGAAAGGGTGGTTTTGAGGCTGAAGGCAGCAGGAAAGCCTGCAGCCCCCAGGTGTGTGGGGCTACGCAAGCGGTTCCCAAAGAGCTTTACAACAAGGCATAGTTTTCCCTGCTGGCTCTTTGGGCGTGGGACCAGTCTCCAGACATATGGCCATTTTTGTGCCTGGCGCGGCGCCAAGTGGGAAAGGGTGGTTTTGAGGCTGAAGGCAGCAGGAAAGCCTGCAGCCCCCAGGTGTGTGGGGGTACTCAAGCGGTTCCCAAAGAGCTTTAGAAAAAGCCATATTTTTCCCTCCTGGCTCTTTGAGTGTGGGACCAGTCTCCAGACGTATGGCCATTTTTGTGCCTGGCGCGGCACCAAGTGGGAAAGGGTGGTTTTGAGGCTGAAGGTAGCAGGAAAGCCTGCAGCCCCCAGGTGTGTGGGGCTACGCAAGCGGTTCCCGAAGAGCTTTAGAACAAGGCATAGTTTTCCTTGCTGGCTCTTTGGGCGTGGGACCAGTCTCCAGACACATGGCCATTTTTGTGCATGGCGCGTCACAAAGTGGGAAAGGGTGGTTTTGAGGCTGAAGGCAGCAGGAAAGCCTGCAGCCCCCAGGTCTGTGGGGCTACACAAGCCGTTCCCAAAGAGCTTTAGAACAAGGCATAGTTTTCCCTGCTGGCTCTTTGGGCGTCGACCAGTCTCCAGACGTATGGCCATTTTTTGTGCCAGGCGCGGCGCCAAGTGGGAAAGGGTGGTTTTGAGGCTGAAGGCAGCAGGAAAGCCTGCAGCCCCCAGGTGTGTGGGGCCACGCCAGCGGTTCCCAAAGACCTTTAGAACAAGGCATAGTTTTCCCTGCTGGCTCTTTGGGCGTGGGACCAATCTCCAGACATATGGCCATTTTTGTGCCTGGCGCGGCGCCAAGTTTGAAAAGGTGGTTTTGAGGCTGAAGGCAGCATGAAAGCCTGCAGCCTGCATTCTGTGGGGTACGCAAGCGGTTCCCAAAGAGCTTTAGAAAAAGCCACAGTTTTCTCTGCTGGCTCTTTGGGCGTGGGACCAGTCTCGAGACATATGGCCATTTTTGTGCCTGGAGCGACTCCAAAGTGGGACAGGGTGGTTTTGAGGCTGAAGGCAGCAGGAAAGCCTGCAGCCCCCAGGTCCGTGGGGCTACGCAAGCGATTCCCAAAGAGCTTTAGAACAAGGCATAGTTTTCCCTGCTGGCTCTTTGGGCGTGGGACCAGTCTCCAGACATATGGCTATTTTTGTGCCTGGACCGACGCCAAAGTGTTACAGGGTGGTTTTGAGGCTGAAGGCAGCAGGAAAGCCTGCAGCCCCCAGGTGTGTGGGGCTACGCAAGCGTTTCCCAAAGAGCTTTAGAACAAGGCATAGTTTTCCCTGCTGGCTCTTTGGGCGTGGGACCAGTCTCCAGACATGTGGCCATTTTTTGTGCCGGGCGCGGCGCCAAGTGGGAAAGTGTGGTTTTGAGGCTGAAGGCAACAGGAAAGCCTGCAGCCCCCAGGTGTGTGTGGCCACGCCAGCGGTTCCCAAAGAGCTTTAGAACAAGGCATAGTTTTCCCTGCTGGCTCTTTGGGCGTGGGACCAATCTCCAGACATATGGCCATTTTTGTGCCTCGAGCGGCGCCAAGGTGGGAAAGGGTGGTTTTGAGGCTGAAGGCAGCAGGAAAGCCTGCAGCCCCCAGGTGTGTGGGGCTACGCAAGCGGTTCCCAAAGAGCTTTAGAACAAGGCATAGTTTTCCCTGCTGGCTCTTTGGGCGTGGGACCAGTCTCCAGACATATGGCCATTTTTGTGCCAGGCGCGGCGCCAAGTGGGAAAGGGTGGTTTTGAGGCTGAAGACAGTAGGAAAGCCTGCAGACCCCAGGTCTGTGGGGCTACGCAAGCGGTTCCCAAAGAGCTTTAGAACAAGGCATAGTTTTCCCTGCTGGCTCTTTGGGCGTGGGACCAATCTCCAGACATATGGCCATTTTTGTGCCTGGCGCTGCACCAATCGGAAAAGGGTGGTTTTGAGGCTGAAGGCAGCAGGAAAGCCTGCAGCCCCCAGGTGTGTGGGGCTACGCAAGCGGTTCCCAAAGAGCTTTAGAACAAGGCTTAGTTTTCCCTGCTGGCTCTTTGGGCGTGGGACCAGTCTCCAGACATATGGCCATTTTTGGGCCTGGACCGACGCCAAGTGGGAAAGGGTGGTTTTGAGGCTGAAGGCAGCAGGAAAGCCTGCAGCCCCCAGGTGTGTGGGGCTACGCAAGCGGTTCCCAAAGAGCTTTAGAAAAAGCCACAGTTTTCCCTGCTGGCTCTTTGGGCGTGGGACCCATCTCCAGCCATATGGCCATTTTTGTGCCTGGCGCGGCGCCAAGTGGGAAAGGGTGGTTTTGAGGCTGAAGGCAGCAGGAAAGCCTGCAGCCCCCAGGTCCGTGGGGCTACGCAAGCGGTTCCCAAAGAGCTTTAGAACAAGGCATAGTTTTCCCTGCTGGCTCTTTGGGCGTGGGACCAGTCTCCAGACATATGGCCATTTTTGGGCCTGGCGCGGCACAAAGTGGGAAACGGTGGTTTTGAGGCTGAAGGCAGCATGAAAGCCTGCAGCCTGCAGTCTGTGGGGTACGCAAGCGGTTCCCAAAGAGCTTTAGAAAAAGCCACAGTTTTCCCTGCTGGCTCTTTGGGCGTGGGACCAGTCTCCAGACATATGGCCATTTTTGTGCCTGGCGCTGCGCCAAGTCGGATAGGGTGGTTTTGAGGCTGAAGGCAGCAGGAAAGCCTGCAGCCCCCAGGTCCGTGGGGCTACGCAAGCGGTTCCCTAAGAGCTTTAGAACAAGGCATAGTTTTCCCTGCTGGCCCTTTGGGCGTGGGACCAGTCTCCAGACATATGGCCATTTTTGGGCCTGGCGCTGCGCCAAGTGGGAAAGGGTGGTTTTGAGGCTGAAGGCAGCAGGAAAGCCTGCAGCCCCCAGGTGTGTGGGGCTACGCAAGCGGTTCCCAAAGAGCTTTAGAACAAGGCATAGTTTTCCCTGCTGGCTCTTTGGGCGTGGGACCAGTCTGCAGACATATGGCCATTTTTGTGCCTGGACCGACGCCAAGTGGGAAAGGGTGGTTTTGAGGCTGAAGGCAGCAGGAAAGCCTGCAGCCCCCAGGGCCTGGGGCTACGCAAGCGGTTCCCGAAGAGCTTTAGAACAAGGCATAGTTTTCCCTGCTGGCCCTTTGGGCGTGGGACCAGTCTCCAGATATATGGCCATTTTTGTGCCTGGACCGACGCCAAGTGGGAAAGGGTGGTTTTGAGGCTGAAGGCAGCAGGAAAGCCTGCAGCCCCCAGGTCTGTGGGGCTACGCAAGCGGTTCCCAAAGAGCTTTAGAACAAGGCATAGTTTTGCCTGCTGGCTCTTTGGGCGTGGGACCAGTCTCCAGCCATATGGCCATTTTTGTGCCTGGCGCGGCGCCAAGTGGGAAAGGGTGGTTTTGAGGCTGAAGGCAGCAGGAAAGCCTGCAGCCCCCAGGTCCGTGGGGCTACGCAAGCGGTTCCCAAAGAGCTTTAGAACAAGGCATAGTTTTCCCTGCTGGCTCTTTGTGCGTGGGACCAGTCTCCAGACATATGGCCATTTTTGGGCCTGGCGCGGCACAAAGTGGGAAACGGTGGTTTTGAGGCTGAAGGCAGCAGGAAAGCCTGCAGCCTGCAGTCTGTGGGGTACGCAAGCGGTTCCCAAAGAGCTTTAGAAAAAGCCACAGTTTTCCCTGCTGGCTCTTTGGGCGTGGGACCAGTCTCCAGACATATGGCCATTTTTGTGCCTGGCGCTGCGCCAAGTGGGATAGGGTGGTTTTGAGGCTGAAGGCAGCAGGAAAGCCTGCAGCCCCCAGGTCCGTGGGGCTACGCAAGCGGTTCCCTAAGAGCTTTAGAACAAGGCATAGTTTTCCCTGCTGGCCCTTTGGGCGTGGGACCAGTCTCCAGACATATGGCCATTTTTGTGCCTGGACCGACGCCAAGTGGGAAAGGGTGGTTTTGAGGCTGAAGGCAGCAGGAAAGCCTGCAGCCCCCAGGTGTGTGGGGCTACGCAAGCGGTTCCCAAAGAGCTTTAGAACAAGGCATAGTTTTCCCTGCTGGCTCTTTGGGCGTGGGACCAGTCTCCAGACATATGGCCATTTTTGTGCCTGGACCGACGCCAAGTGGGAAAGGGTGGTTTTGAGGCTGAAGGCAGCAGGAAAGCCTGCAGCCCCCAGGGCCTGGGGCTACGCAAGCGGTTCCCGAAGAGCTTTAGAACAAGGCATAGTTTTCCCTGCTGGCCCTTTGGGCGTGGGACCAGTCTCCAGACATATGGCCATTTTTGGGCCTGGACCGACGCCAAGTGGGAAAGGGTGGTTTTGAGGCTGAAGGCAGCAGGAAAGCCTGCAGCCCCCAGGTGTGTGGGGCTACGCAAGCGGATCCCAAAGAGCTTTAGAACAAGGCATAGTTTTCCCTGCTGGCTCTTTGGGCGTGGGACCAATCTCCAGACATATGGCCATTTTTGTGCCAGGCGCGGCGCCAAGTTTGAAAGGGTGGTTTTGAGGCTGAAGGCAGCATGAAAGCCTGCAGCCTGCAGTCTGTGGGGCTACGCAAGCGGTTCCCAAAGAGCTTTACAACAAGGCATAGTTTTCCCTGCTGGCTCTTTGGGCGTGGGACCCATCTCCAGACATATGGCCATTTTTGTGCCTGGCGCGGCGCCAAGTGGGAAAGGGTGGTTCTGAGGCTGAAGGCAGCAGGAAAGCCTGCAGCCCCCAGGTCTGTGGGGCCACGCAAGCGGTTCCCAAAGAGCTTTAGAACAAGGCATAGTTTTCCCTGCTGGCTCTTTCGGCGTGGACTAGTCTCCAGACATATGGCCATTTTTGTGCCTGGCGCGGCGCCAAGTGGGAAAGGGTGGTTTTGAGGCTGAAGGCAGCAGGAAAGCCTGCAGCCCCCAGGTGTGTGTGGCTACGCAAGCGGTTCCCAAAGAGCTTTAGAACAAGGCATAGTTTTCCCTGCTGGCTCTTTGGGCGTGGGACCAGTCTCCAGCCATATGGCCATTTTTGTGCCTGGCGCGGCGCCAAGTAGGAAAGGGTGGTTTTGAGGCTGAAGGCAGCAGGAAAGCCTGCAGCCCCCAGGTCTGTGGGGCCACGCAAGCGATTCCCAAAGAGCTTTAGAACAAGGCATAGTTTTCCCTGCTGGCTCTTTGGGCGTGGGACCAGTCTCCAGACATATGGCCATTTTTGTGCCTAGAGCGACGCCAAAGTGGGACAGGGTGGTTTTGAGGCTGAAGGCAGCAGGAAAGCCTGCAGCCCCCAGGTCCGTGGGGCTACGCAAGCGGTTCCCAAAGAGCTTTAGAAAAAGCCACAGTTTTCCCTGCTGGCTCTTTGAGTGTGGGACCAGTCTCCAGACATATGGCCATTTTTGGGCCTGGCGCGGCGCCAAGTGGGAAAGGGTGGTTTTGAGGCTGAAGGCAGCAGGAAAGCCTGCAGCCCGCACCTGTGTGGGGCTACGCAAGCGGTTCCCAAAGAGCTTTAGAACAAGGCATAGTTTTCCCTGCTGGCTCTTTGGGCGTGGGACCAATCTCCAGACATATTGCCGTTTTTGTTCCTAGCGCGGCGCCAAGTGGGAAAGGGTGGTTTTGAGGCTGAAGGCAGCAGGAAAGCCTGCAGCCCGCAGTCTGTGGGGCTACGCAAGCGGTTGCCAAAGAGCTTTAGAACAAGGCATAGTTTTCCCTGCTGGCTCTTTGGGCGTGGGACCAGTCTCCAGACATATGGCCATTTTTGTGCCTGGCGCGGCGCCAAGTAGGAAAGGGTGGTTGTGAGGCTGAAGGCAGCAGGAAAGCCTGCAGCCCCCAGGTCCGTGGGGCTATGCAAGCGGTTCCCAAAGAGCTTTAGAACAAGGCCTAGTTTTCCCTCTTGGCTCTTTGGGCGTGGGACCAGTCTCCAGACATATGGCCATTTTTGTGCCTGGCGCGGCGCCAAGTGTGAAAGGGTGGTTTTGAGGCTGAAGACAGCAGGAAAGACTGCATCCCCCAGGTGTGTGGGGCCACGCAAGCGTTTCCCAAAGAGCTTTACAACAAGGCATAGTTTTCCCTGCTGGCTCTTTGGGCGTGGACCAGTCTCCACACATATGGCCATTTTTGTGCCTCGAGCGACGCCAAAGTCAGACAGGGTGGTTTTGAGGCTGAAGGCAGCAGGAAAGCCTGCAGCCCCGAGTTCCGTGGGGCTACGCAAGCGGTTCCCAAAGAGCTATAGAACAAGGCATAGTTTTCCCTGCTGGCTCTTTGGGCGTGGACCAGTCTCCAGACATATGGCCATTTTTGTGCCTGGCGCGGCGCCAAGTGGGAAAGGGTGGTTTTGAGGCTGAAGGCAGCAGGAAAGCCTGCAGCCCCCAGGTGTGTGGGGCTACGCAAGCGGTTCCCAAAGAGCTTTAGAACAAGGCATAGTTTTCCCTGCTGGCTCTTTGGGCATGGACCAGTCTCCAGACATATGGCCATTTTTGTGAGTGGCGCGGCGCCAAGTGGGAAAGGGTGGTTTTGAGGCTGAAGGCAGCAGGAAAGCCTGCAGCCCGCAGTGTGTGGGGCTACGCAAGCGGTTCCCAAAGAGCTTTACAACAAGGCATAGTTTTCCCTGCTGGCTCTTTGGGCGTGGGACCAGTCTCCAGACATATGGCCATTTTTGTGCCTGGCGCGGCGCCAAGTGGGAAAGGGTGGTTTTGAGGCTGAAGGCAGCAGGAAAGCCTGCAGCCCGCAGTCTGTGGGGCTACGCAAGCGGTTCCCAAAGAGCTTTAGAAAAAGCCACAGTTTTCCCTGCTGGCTCTTTGGGCGTGGGACCAGTCTCCAGACATATGGCCATTTTTGTGCCTGGCGCGGCGCCAAGTGGGAAAGGGTGGTTTTGAGGCTGAAGGCAGCAGGAAAGCCTGCAGCCCCCAGGTGTGTGGGGCCACGCCAGCGGTTCCCAAAGAGCTTTAGAACAAGGCATAGTTTTCCCTGCTGGCTCTTTGGGCGTGGACCAGTCTCCAGACATATGGCCATTTTTGTGCCTGGACCGACGGCAAAGTGTTACAGGGTGGTTTTGAGGCTGAAGGCAGCAGGAAAGCCTGCAGCCCCCAGTCTGTGGGGCCACGCAAGCGGTTCCCAAAGAGCTTTAGAACAAGGCCTAGTTTTCCCTGCTGGCTCTTTGGGCGTGGGACCAGTCTCCAGACATATGGCCATTTTTGTGCCTGGCGCGGTGCCAAGTGGGAAAGGGTGGTTTTGAGGCTGAAGGCAGCAGGAAAGCCTGCAGCCTGCAGTCTGTGGGGTACGCAAGCGGTTCCCAAAGAGCTTTAGAAAAAGCCACAGTTTTCCCTCCTGGCTCTTTGGGCGTGGGACCAGTCTCCAGACATATGGCCATTTTTGTGCCTGGCGCTGCGCCAAGTGGGATAGGGTGGTTTTGAGGCTGAAGGCAGCAGGAAAGCCTGCAGCCCCCAGGTCCGTGGGGCTACGCAAGCGGTTCCCTAAGAGCTTTAGAACAAGGTATAGTTTTCCCTGCTGGCCCTTTGGGCGTGGGACCAGTCTCCAGACATATGGCCATTTTTGGGCCTGGACCGACGCCAAGTGGGAAAGGGTGGTTTTGAGGCTGAAGGCAGCAGGAAAGCCTGCAGCCCCCAGGTGTGTGGGGCTACGCAAGCGGTTCCCAAAGAGCTTTAGAACAAGGCATAGTTTTCCCTGCTGGCTCTTTGGGCGTGGGACCAGTCTCCAGACATATGGCCATTTTTGTGCCTGGACCGACGCCAAGTGGGAAAGGGTGGTTTTGAGGCTGAAGGCAGCAGGAAAGCCTGCAGCCCCCAGGGCCTGGGGCTACGCAAGCGGTTCCCGAAGAGCTTTAGAACAAGGCATAGTTTTCCCTGCTGGCCCTTTGGGCGTGGGACCAGTCTCCAGACATATGGCCATTTTTGGGCCTGGACCGACGCCAAGTGGGAAAGGGTGGTTTTGAGGCTGAAGGCAGCAGGAAAGCCTGCAGCCCCCAGGTGTGTGGGGCTACGCAAGCGGATCCCAAAGAGCTTTAGAACAAGGCATAGTTTTCCCTGCTGGCTCTTTGGGCGTGGGACCCATCTCCAGACATATGGCCATTTTTGTGCCTGGCGCGGCGCCAAGTGGGAAAGGGTGGTTCTGAGGCTGAAGGCAGCAGGAAAGCCTGCAGCCCCCAGGTCTGTGGGGCCACGCAAGCGGTTCCCAAAGAGCTTTAGAACAAGGCATAGTTTTCCCTGCTGGCTCTTTCGGCGTGGACTAGTCTCCAGACATATGGCCATTTTTGTGCCTGGCGCGGCGCCAAGTGGGAAAGGGTGGTTTTGAGGCTGAAGGCAGCAGGAAAGCCTGCAGCCCCCAGGTGTGTGTGGCTACGCAAGCGGTTCCCAAAGAGCTTTAGAACAAGGCATAGTTTTCCCTGCTGGCTCTTTGGGCGTGGGACCAGTCTCCAGCCATATGGCCATTTTTGTGCCTGGCGCGGCGCCAAGTGGGAAAGGGTGGTTTTGAGGCTGAAGGCAGCAGGAAAGCCTGCAGCCCCCAGGTCTGTGGGGCCACGCAAGCGATTCCCAAAGAGCTTTAGAACAAGGCATAGTTTTCCCTGCTGGCTCTTTGGGCGTGGGACCAGTCTCCAGACATATGGCCATTTTTGTGCCTAGAGCGACGCCAAAGTGGGACAGGGTGGTTTTGAGGCTGAAGGCAGCAGGAAAGCCTGCAGCCCCCAGGTCCGTGGGGCTACGCAAGCGGTTCCCAAAGAGCTTTAGAAAAAGCCACAGTTTTCCCTGCTGGCTCTTTGAGTGTGGGACCAGTCTCCAGACATATGGCCATTTTTGGGCCTGGCGCGGCGCCAAGTGGGAAAGGGTGGTTTTGAGGCTGAAGGCAGCAGGAAAGCCTGCAGCCCGCACCTGTGTGGGGCTACGCAAGCGGTTCCCAAAGAGCTTTAGAACAAGGCATAGTTTTCCCTGCTGGCTCTTTGGGCGTGGGACCAATCTCCAGACATATTGCCGTTTTTGTTCCTAGCGCGGCGCCAAGTGGGAAAGGGTGGTTTTGAGGCTGAAGGCAGCAGGAAAGCCTGCAGCCCGCAGTCTGTGGGGCTACGCAAGCGGTTGCCAAAGAGCTTTAGAACAAGGCATAGTTTTCCCTGCTGGCTCTTTGGGCGTGGGACCAGTCTCCAGACATATGGCCATTTTTGTGCCTGGCGCGGCGCCAAGTAGGAAAGGGTGGTTTTGAGGCTGAAGGCAGCAGGAAAGCCTGCAGCCCCCAGGTCCGTGGGGCTATGCAAGCGGTTCCCAAAGAGCTTTAGAACAAGGCCTAGTTTTCCCTCTTGGCTCTTTGGGCGTGGGACCAGTCTCCAGACATATGGCCATTTTTGTGCCTGGCGCGGCGCCAAGTGTGAAAGGGTGGTTTTGAGGCTGAAGACAGCAGGAAAGACTGCATCCCCCAGGTGTGTGGGGCCACGCAAGCGTTTCCCAAAGAGCTTTACAACAAGGCATAGTTTTCCCTGCTGTCTCTTTGGGCGTGGACCAGTCTCCACACATATGGCCATTTTTGTGCCTCGAGCGACGCCAAAGTCAGACAGGGTGGTTTTGAGGCTGAAGGCAGCAGGAAAGCCTGCAGCCCCGAGTTCCGTGGGGCTACGCAAGCGGTTCCCAAAGAGCTATAGAACAAGGCATAGTTTTCCCTGCTGGCTCTTTGGGCGTGGACCAGTCTCCAGACATATGGCCATTTTTGTGCCTGGCGCGGCGCCAAGTGGGAAAGGGTGGTTTTGAGGCTGAAGGCAGCAGGAAAGCCTGCAGCCCGCAGGTGTGTGGGGCTACGCAAGCGGTTCCCAAAGAGCTTTAGAACAAGGCATAGTTTTCCCTGCTGGCTCTTTGGGCATGGACCAGTCTCCAGACATATGGCCATTTTTGTGCCTGGCGCGGCGCCAAGTGGGAAAGGGTGGTTTTGAGGCTGAAGGCAGCAGGAAAGCCTGCAGCCCGCAGTCTGTGGGGCTACGCAAGCGGTTCCCAAAGAGCTTTACAACAAGGCATAGTTTTCCCTGCTGGCTCTTTGGGCGTGGGACCAGTCTCCAGACATATGGCCATTTTTGTGCCTGGCACGGCGCCAAGTGGGAAAGGGTGGTTTTGAGGCTGAAGGCAGCAGGAAAGCCTGCAGCCCGCAGTCTGTGGGGCTACGCAAGCGGTTCCCAAAGAGCTTTAGAAAAAGCCACAGTTTTCCCTGCTGGCTCTTTGGGCGTGGGACCAGTCTCCAGACATATGGCCATTTTTGTGCCTGGCGCGGCGCCAAGTGGGAAAGGGTGGTTTTGAGGCTGAAGGCAGCAGGAAAGCCTGCAGCCCCCAGGTGTGTGGGGCCACGCCAGCGGTTCCCAAAGAGCTTTAGAACAAGGCATAGTTTTCCCTGCTGGCTCTTTGGGCGTGGACCAGTCTAAAGACATATGGCCATTTTTGTGCCTGGACCGACGGCAAAGTGTTACAGGGTGGTTTTGAGGCTGAAGGCAGCAGGAAAGCCTGCAGCCCCCAGTCTGTGGGGCCACGCAAGCGGTTCCCAAAGAGCTTTAGAACAAGGCCTAGTTTTCCCTGCTGGCTCTTTGGGCGTGGGACCAGTCTCCAGACATATGGCCATTTTTGTGCCTGGCGCGGTGCCAAGTGGGAAAGGGTGGTTTTGAGGCTGAAGGCAGCAGGAAAGCCTGCAGCCTGCAGTCTGTGGGGTACGCAAGCGGTTCCCAAAGAGCTTTAGAAAAAGCCACAGTTTTCCCTCCTGGCTCTTTGGGCGTGGGACCAGTCTCCAGACATATGGCCATTTTTGTGCCTGGCGCTGCGCCAAGTGGGATAGGGTGGTTTTGAGGCTGAAGGCAGCAGGAAAGCCTGCAGCCCCCAGGTCCGTGGGGCTACGCAAGCGGTTCCCTAAGAGCTTTAGAACAAGGTATAGTTTTCCCTGCTGGCCCTTTGGGCGTGGGACCAGTCTCCAGACATATGGCCATTTTTGGGCCTGGACCGACGCCAAGTGGGAAAGGGTGGTTTTGAGGCTGAAGGCAGCAGGAAAGCCTGCAGCCCCCAGGTGTGTGGGGCTACGCAAGCGGTTCCCAAAGAGCTTTAGAACAAGGCATAGTTTTCCCTGCTGGCTCTTTGGGCGTGGGACCAGTCTCCAGACATATGGCCATTTTTGTGCCTGGACCGACGCCAAGTGGGAAAGGGTGGTTTTGAGGCTGAAGGCAGCAGGAAAGCCTGCAGCCCCCAGGTGTGTGGGGCCACGCAAGCGGTTCCCGAAGAGCTTTAGAACAAGGCATAGTTTTCCCTGCTGGTCCTTTGGGCGTGGGACCAGTCTCCAGACATATGGCCATTTTTGGGCCTGGACCGACGCCAAGTGGGAAAGGGTGGTTTTGAGGCTGAAGGCAGCAGGAAAGCCTGCAGCCCCCAGGTGTGTGGGGCTACGCAAGCGGATCCCAAAGAGCTTTAGAACAAGGCATAGTTTTCCCTCCTGGCTCTTTGGGCGTGGGACCAATCTCCAGACATATGGCCATTTTTGTGCCAGGCGCGGCGCCAAGTTTGAAAGGGTGGTTTTGAGGCTGAAGGCAGCATGAAAGCCTGCAGCCTGCAGTCTGTGGGGCTACGCAAGCGGTTCCCAAAGAGCTTTAGAACAAGGCATAGTTTTCCCTGCTGGCTCTTTGGGCGTGGGACCCATCTCCAGACATATGGCCATTTTTGTGCCTGGCGCGGCGCCAAGTGGGAAAGGGTGGTTTTGAGGCTGAAGGCAGCAGGAAAGCCTGCAGCCCCCAGGTGTGTGGGGCTACGCAAGCGGTTCCCAAAGAGCTTTAGAACAAGGCATAGTTTTCCCTGCTGGCTCTTTGGGCGTGGGACCCATCTCCAGACATATGGCCATTTTTGTGCCTGGCGCGGCGCCAAGTGGGAAAGGGTGGTTTTGAGGCTGAAGGCAGCAGGAAAGCCTGCAGCCCCCAGGTGTGTGTGGCTACGCAAGCGGTTCCCAAAGAGCTTTAGAACAAGGCATAGTTTTCCCTGCTGGCTCTTTGGGCGTGGGACCAGTCTCCAGACATATGGCCATTTTTGTGCCTGGCTCGGCGCCAAGTAGGAAAGGGTGGTTTTGAGGCTGAAGGCAGCAGGAAAGCCTGCAGCCCCCAGGTCTGTGGGGCCACGCAAGCGATTCCCAAAGAGCTTTAGAACAAGGCATAGTTTTCCCTGCTGGCTCTTTGGGCGTGGGACCAGTCTCCAGACATATGGCCATTTTTGTGCCTGGAGCGACGCCAAAGTGGGACAGGGTGGTTTTGAGGCTGAAGGCAGCAGGAAAGCCTGCAGCCCCCAGGTGTGTGGGGCTACGCAAGCGGTTCCCAAAGAGCTTTAGAAAAAGCCACAGTTTTCCCTGCTGGCTCTTTGAGTGTGGGACCAGTCTCCAGACATATGGCCATTTTTGGGCCTGGCGCGGCGCCAAGTGGGAAAGGGTGGTTTTGAGGCTGAAGGCAGCAGGAAAGCCTGCATCCCGCGGGTGTGTGGGGCTACGCAAGCGGTTCCCAAAGAGCTTTAGAACAAGGCATAGTTTTCCCTGCTGGCTCTTTGGGCGTGGGACCAATCTCCAGACATATTGCCGTTTTTGTTCCTAGCGCGGCGCCAAGTGGGAAAGGGTGGTTTTGAGGCTGAAGGCAGCAGGAAAGCCTGCAGCCCGCAGTCTGTGGGGCTACGCAAGCGGTTGCCAAAGAGCTTTAGAACAAGGCATAGTTTTCCCTGCTGGCTCTTTGGGCGTGGGACCAGTCTCCAGCCATATGGCCATTTTTGTGCCTGGCGCGGCGCCAAGTAGGAAAGGGTGGATTTGAGGCTGAAGGCAGCAGGAAAGCCTGCAGCCCCCAGGTCTGTGGGGCTACGCAAGCGGTTCCCAAAGAGCTTTAGAACAAGGCCTAGTTTTCCCTCTTGGCTCTTTGGGCGTGGGACCAGTCTCCAGACATATGGCCATTTTTGTGCCTGGCGCGGCGCCAAGTGTGAAAGGGTGGTTTTGAGGCTGAAGACAGCAGGAAAGACTGCATCCCCCAGGTGTGTGGGGCCACGCAAGCGTTTCCCAAAGAGCTTTACAACAAGGCATAGTTTTCCCTGCTGGCTCTTTGGGCGTGGACCAGTCTCCACACATATGGCCATTTTTGTGCCTCGAGCGACGCCAAAGTCGGACAGGGTGGTTTTGAGGCTGAAGGCAGCAGGAAAGCCTGCAGCCCCGAGTTCCGTGGGGCTACGCAAGCGGTTCCCAAAGAGCTATAGAACAAGGCATAGTTTTCCCTGCTGGCTCTTTGGGCGTGGACCAGTCTCCAGACATATGGCCATTTTTGTGCCTGGCACGGCGCCAAGTGGGAAAGGGTGGTTTTGAGGCTGAAGGCAGCAGGAAAGCCTGCAGCCCCCAGGTGTGTGGGGCTACGCAAGCGGTTCCCAAAGAGCTTTAGAACAAGGCATAGTATTCCCTGCTGGCTCTTTGGGCATGGACCAGTCTCCAGACATATGGCCATTTTTGTGCCTGGCGCGGCGCCAAGTGGGAAAGGGTGGTTTTGAGGCTGAAGGCAGCAGGAAAGCCTGCAGCCCGCAGTCTGTGGGGCTACGCAAGCGGTTCCCAAAGAGCTTTACAACAAGGCATAGTTTTCCCTGCTGGCTCTTTGGGCGTGGGACCAGTCTCCAGACATATGGCCATTTTTGTGCCTGGCGCGGCGCCAAGTGGGAAAGGGTTGTTTTGAGGCTGAAGGCAGCAGGAAAGCCTGCAGCCCGCAGTCTGTGGGGCTACGCAAGCGGTTCCCAAAGAGCTTTAGAAAAAGCCACAGTTTTCCCTGCTGGCTCTTTGGGCGTGGGACCAGTCTCCAGACATATGGCCATTTTTGGGCCTGGACCGACGCCAAGTGGGAAAGGGTGGTTTTGAGGCTGAAGGCAGCAGGAAAGCCTGCAGCCCCCAGGTGTGTGGGGCTACGCAAGCGGATCCCAAAGAGCTTTAGAACAAGGCATAGTTTTCCCTCCTGGCTCTTTGGGCGTGGGACCAATCTCCAGACATATGGCCATTTTTGTGCCAGGCGCGGCGCCAAGTTTGAAAGGGTGGTTTTGAGGCTGAAGGCAGCATGAAAGCCTGCAGCCCCCAGTCTGTGGGGCCACGCAAGCGGTTCCCAAAGAGCTTTAGAACAAGGCCTAGTTTTCCCTGCTGGCTCTTTGGGCGTGGGACCAGTCTCCAGACATATGGCCATTTTTGTGCCTGGCGCGGTGCCAAGTGGGAAAGGGTGGTTTTGAGGCTGAAGGCAGCAGGAAAGCCTGCAGCCCCCAGGTCTCTGGGGCCACGCAAGCGGTTCACAAAGAGCTTTAAAAAAAGCAACAGTTTTCCCTGCTGGCTCTTTGGGCGTGGACCAGTCTCCAGACATATGGCCATTTTTTGTGCCGGGCGCGGCGCCAAGTGGGAAAGGGTGGTTTTGAGGCTGAAGGCAGCAGGAAAGCCTGCAGCCCCCAGGTCTGTGGGGCCACGCCAGCGGTTCCCAAAGAGCTTTAGAACAAGGCATAGTTTTCCCTGCTGGCTCTTTGGGCGTGGGACCAATCTCCAGACATATGGCCATTTTTGTGCCTCGAGCGACGCCAAAGTGGGAAAGGGTGGTTTTGAGGCTGAAGGCAGCAGGAAAGCCTGCAGCCCCCAGGTGTGTCGGGCTACGCAAGCGGTTCCCAAAGAGCTTTAGAACAAGGCATAGTTTTCCCTGCTGGCTCTTTGGGCGTGGGACCAGTCTCCAGACATGTGGCCATTTTTTGTGCCGGGCGCGGCGCCAAGTGGGAAAGGGTGGTTTTGAGGCTGAAGGCAGCAGGAAAGCCTGCAGCCCCCAGGTGTGTGGGGCCACGCCAGCGGTTCCCAAAGAGCTTTAGAACAAGGCATAGTTTTCCCTGCTGGCTCTTTGGGCGTGGGACCAATCTCCAGACATATGGCCATTTTTGTGCCTGGCGCGGCACCAAGTGGGAAAGGGTGGTTTTGAGGCTGAAGGCAGCAGGAAAGCCTGCAGCCCCCAGGTGTGTGGGGCTACGCAAGCGGTTCCCAAAGAGCTTTAGAAAAAGGCATAGTTTTCCCTGCTGGTTCTTTTGGCGTGGACCAGTCTCCAGACATATGGCCATTTTTGTGCCTGGCGCTGCACCAAGTGGGAAAGGGTGGTTTTGAGGCTGAAGGCAGCAGGAAAGCCTGCAGCCCCCAGGTGTGTGGGGCTACGCAAGCGGTTCCCAAAGAGCTTTAGAACAAGGCTTAGTTTTCCCTGCTGGCTCTTTGGGCGTGGGACCAGTCTCCAGACATATGGCCATTTTTGGGCCTGGACCGACGCCAAGTGGGAAAGGGTGGTTTTGAGGCTGAAGGCAGCAGGAAAGCCTGCAGCCCCCAGGTGTGTGGGGCTACGCAAGCGGTTCCCAAAGAGCTTTAGAAAAAGCCACAGTTTTCCCTGCTGGCTCTTTGGGCGTGGGACCAGTCTCCAGCCATATGGCCATTTTTGTGCCTGGCGCGGCGCCAAGTGGGAAAGGGTGGTTTTGAGGCTGAAGGCAGCAGGAAAGCCTGCAGCCCCCAGGTCTGTGGGGCTACGTAAGCGGTTCCCAAAGAGCTTTAGAAAAAGCCACAGTTTTCCCTTATGGCTCTTGGAGTGTGGGACCAGTCTCCAGACATATGGCCATTTTTGGGCCTGGCGCGGCACAAAGTGGGAAAGGGTGGTTTTGAGGCTGAAGGCAGCAGGAAAGCCTGCAGCCCCCAGGTGTGTGGGGCCACGCCAGCGGTTCCCAAAGAGCTTTAGAACAAGGCATAGTTTTCCCTGCTGGCTCTGTGGGCGTGGGACCAATCTCCAGACATATGGCCATTTTTGTGCCTCGAGCGACGCCAAAGTGGGAAAGGGTGGTTCTGAGGCTGAAGGCAGCAGGAAAGCCTGCAGCCCCCAGGTCCGTGGGGCTACGCAAGAGGTTCCCAAAGAGCTTTAGAACAAGGCATGGTTTTCCCTGCTGGCTCTTTGGGCGTGGGACCAGTCTCCAGACATATGGCCATTTTTGTGCCTCGCGCGGAGCCAAGTGGGAAAGGGCTGTTTTGAGGCTGAAGGCAGCAGGAAAGCCTGCAGCCCGCAGGTCCGTGGGGCTACGCAAGCGGTTCCCAAAGAGCTTTAGAACAAGGCATAGTTTTCCCTGCTGGCTCTTTGGGCGTGGGACCCATCTCCAGACATATGGCCATTTTTGTGCCTGTCGTGGCGCCAAGTTTGAAAGGGTGGTTTTGAGGCTGAAGGCAGCATGAAAGCCTGCAGCCTGCAGTCTGTGGGGTACGCAAGCGGTTCCCAAAGAGCTTTAGAAAAAGCCACAGTTTTCCCTGCTGGCTCTTTGGGCGTGGGACCAGTCTCGAGACATATGGCCATTTTTGTGCCAGGCGCGGCGCCAAGTGTGAAAGGGTGGTTTTGAGGCTGAAGGCAGCAGGAAAGCCTGCAGCCCCCAGGTGTGTGGGGCTACGCAAGCGGTTCCCAAAGAGCTTTAGAACAAGGCATAGTTTTCCCTGCTGGCTCTTTGGGCGTGGGACCAGTCTCCAGACATATGGCCATTTTTGTGCCTGGAGCGGCGCCAAGTGGGAAAGGGTGGTTTTGAGGCTGAAGGCAGCAGGAAAGCCTGCAGCCCCCAGGTGTGTGGGGCCACGCAAGCGGTTCCCAAAGAGCTTTAGAACAAGGCATAGTTTTCCCTGCTGGCTCTTTGAGTGTAGGACCAGTCTCCAGACATATTGCCATTTTAGTGCCTGGCGCGGCGCCAAGTGGGAAAGGGTGGTTTTGAGGCTGAAGGCAGCAGGAAAGCCTGCATCCCGCAGGTGTGTGGGGCCACGCCAGCGGTTCCCAAAGAGCTTTAGAACAAGGCATAGTTTTCCCTGCTGGCTCTTTGGGCGTGGGACCCATCTCCAGACATATGGCCATTTTTTTGCCTGTCGTGGCGCCAAGTTTGAAAGGGTGGTTTTGAGGCTGAAGGCAGCATGAAAGCCTGCAGCCCGCAGTCTGTGGGGCTACGCAAGCGGTTCCCAAAGAGCTTTAAAACAAGCCACAGTTTTCCCTGCTGGCTCTTTGGGCGTGGACCAGTCTCCAGACATATGGCCATTTTTGTGCCTCGAGCGACGCCAAAGTGGGAAAGGGTGGTTTTGAGGCTGAAGGCAGCAGGAAAGCCTGCAGCCCCCAGGTCCGTGGGGCTACGCAATCGGTTGCCAAAGAGCTTTAGAACAAGGCATAGTTTTCCCTGCTGCCTCTTTGAGTGTGGGACCAGTCTCCAGACATATTGCCGTTTTTGGGCCTGGTGCGGCACCAAGTGGGAAAGGGTGGTTTTGAGGCTGAAGGCAGCAGGAAAGCCTGCAGCCCCCAGGTGTGTGGGGCTACGCAAGCGGTTCCCAAAGAGCTTTAGAAAAAGGCATAGTTTTCCCTGCTGGCTCTTTGGGCGTGGGACCAGTCTCCAGACATATGGCCATTTTTGTGCCTGGCGCGGCGCCAAGTGGGAAAGGGTGGTTTTGAGGCTGAAGGCAGCAGGAAAGCCTGCAGCCCCCAGGTGTGTGGGGCCACGCCAGCGGTTGCCAAAGAGCTTTAGAACAAGGCATAGTTTTCCCTGCTGGCTCTTTGGGCGTGGGACCCATCTCCAGACATATGGCCATTTTTTTGCCTGTCGTGGCGCCAAGTTTGAAAGGGTGGTTTTGAGGCTGAAGGCAGCATGAAAGCCTGCAGCCTGCAGTCTGTGGGGTACGCAAGCGGTTCCCAAAGAGCTTTAGAAAAAGCCACAGTTTTCCCTGCTGGCTCTTTGGGCGTGGGACCAGTCTCCAGACATATGGCCATTTTTGTGCCTGGCGTGGCGCCAAGTGGGATTGGGTGGTTTTGAGGCTGAAGGCAGCAGGAAAGCCTGCAGCCCCCAGGTGTGTGGGCTACGCAAGCGGTTCCCAAAGAGCTTTAGAAAAAGGCATAGTTTTCCCTGCTGGCTCTTTGGGCGTGGGACCCATCTCCAGACATATGGCCATTTTTGTGCCTGGAGCGGCGCCAAGTGGGAAAGGGTGGTTTTGAGGCTGAAGGCAGCAGGAAAGCCTGCAGCCCCCAGGTGTGTGGGGCCACGCAAGCGGTTCCCAAAGAGCTTTAGAACAAGGCATAGTTTTCCCTGCTGGCTCTTTGAGTGTAGGACCAGTCTCCAGACATATTGCCATTTTTGTGCCTGGCGCGGCGCCAAGTGGGAAAGGGTGGTTTTGAGGCTGAAGGCAGCAGGAAAGCCTGCAGCCCCCAGGTGTGTGGGGCTACGCAAGCGGTTGCCAAAGAGCTTTAGAACAAGGCATAGTTTTCCCTGCTGCCTCTTTGAGTGTGGGACCAGTCTCCAGACATATTGCCGTTTTTGGGCCTGGTGCGGCGCCAAGTTTGAAAGGGTGGTTTTGACGCTGAAGGCAGCAGGAAAGCCTGCAGCCCGCAGTCTGTGGGGCTACGCAAGCGGTTCCCAAAGAGCTTTAGAACAAGGCATAGTTTTCCCTGCTGGCTCTTTGGGCGTGGGCCCAATCTCCAGACATATGGCCATTTTTGTGCCTGGCGCGGCGCCAAGTTTGAAAGGGTGGTTTTGAGGCTGAAGGCAGCATGAAAGCCTGCAGCCTGCAGTCTGTGGGGTACGCAAGCGGTTCCCAAAGAGCTTTAGAAAAAGCCACAGTTTTCCCTGCTGGCTCTTTGGGCGTGGGACCAGTCTCGAGACATATGGCCATTTTTGTGTCTGGCGCGGCGCCAAGTGGGAAAGGGTGGTTTTGAGGCTGAAGGCAGCAGGAAAGCCTGCAGCCCCCAGGTCCGTGGGGCTACGCAAGCGGTTCCCAAAGAGCTTTAGAACAAGGCATAGTTTTCCCTGCTGGCTCTTTGGGCGTGGGACCCATCTCCAGATATATGGCCATTTTTGTGCCTGGCGCGGCGCCAAGTGGGAAAGGGTGGTTTTGAGGCTGAAGGCAGCAGGAAAGCCTGCAGACGCCAGGTCTGTGGGGCCACGCAAGCGGTTCCCAAAGAGCTTTAGAACAAGGCATAGTTTTCCCTGCTGGCTCTTTGAGTGTAGGACCAGTCTCCAGACATATTGCCATTTTTGTGCCTGGCGCGGCGCCAAGTGGGAAAGGGTGGTTTTGAGGCTGAAGGCAGCAGGAAAGCCTGCAGCCCGCAGTTGTGTGGGGCTACGCAAGCGTTTCCCAAAGAGCTTTAGAACAAGGCATAGTTTTCCCTGCTGGCTCTTTGGGCGTGGGACCAGTCTCCAGACTTATGGCCATTTTTGTGCCTGGACGGACACCAAGTGGGAAAGGGTGGTTTTGAGGCTGAAGGCAGCAGGAAAGCCTGCAGCCCCCAGGTGTGTGGGGCTACGCAAGCGGTTCCCAAAGAGCTTTAGAAAAAGGCATAGTTTTCCCTGCTGGCTCTTTGGGCGTGGGACCAGTCTCCAGACATATGGCCATTTTAGTGCCTGGCGCGGCGCCAAGTGGGAAAGGGTGGTTTTGAGGCTGAAGGCAGCAGGAAAGCCTGCAGCCCCCAGGTGTGTGGGGCCACGCCAGCGGTTCCCAAAGAGCTTTAGAACAAGGCATAGTTTTCCCTGCTGGCTCTTTGGGCGTGGGACCAGTCTCCAGACATATGGCCAGTTTTTTGCCTGTCGTGGCGCCAAGTTTGAAAGGGTGGTTTTGAGGCTGAATGCAGCATGAAAGCCTGCAGCCTGCAGTCTGTGGGGTACGCAAGCGGTTCCCAAAGAGCTTTAGAAAAAGCCACAGTTTTCCCTGCTGGCTCTTTGGGCGTGGGACCAGTCTCCAGACATATGGCCATTTTTGTGCCTGGCGCGGCGCCAAGTTTGAAAGGGTGGTTTTGAGGCTGAAGGCAGCAGGAAAGCCTGCAGCCCCCAGGTCTGTGGGGCTACGCAAGCGGTTCCCAAAGAGCTTTAGAACAAGGCATAGTTTTCCCTGCTGGCTCTTTGGGCGTGGGACCAATCTCCAGACATATGGCCATTTTTGTGCCTGGCGCGGCGCCAAGTGGGAAAGGGTGGTTTTGAGGCTGAAGGCAGCAGGAAAGCCTGCAGACGCCAGGTCTGTGGGGCCACGCAAGCGGTTCCCAAAGAGCTTTAGAACAAGGCATAGTTTTCCCTGCTGGCTCTTTGAGTGTAGGACCAGTCTCCAGACATATTGCCATTTTTGTGCCTGGCGCGGCGCCAAGTGGGAAAGGGTGGTTTTGAGGCTGAAGGCAGCAGGAAAGCCTGCAGCCCGCAGTTGTGTGGGGCTACGCAAGCGGTTCCCAAAGAGCTTTAGAACAAGGCATAGTTTTCCCTGCTGGCTCTTTGGGCGTGGGACCAGTCTCCAGACTTATGGCCATTTTTGTGCCTGGACGGACACCAAGTGGGAAAGGGTGGTTTTGAGGCTGAAGGCAGCAGGAAAGCCTGCAGCCCCCAGGTGTGTGGGGCTACGCAAGCGGTTCCCAAAGAGCTTTAGAAAAAGGCATAGTTTTCCCTGCTGGCTCTTTGGGCGTGGGACCAGTCTCCAGACATATGGCCATTTTAGTGCCTAGCGCGGCGCCAAGTGGGAAAGGGTGGTTTTGAGGCTGAAGGCAGCAGGAAAGCCTGCAGCCCCCAGGTGTGTGGGGCCACGCCAGCGGTTCCCAAAGAGCTTTAGAACAAGGCATAGTTTTCCCTGCTGGCTCTTTGGGCGTGGGACCAGTCTCCAGACATATGGCCATTTTTTTGCCTGTCGTGGCGCCAAGTTTGAAAGGGTGGTTTTGAGGCTGAAGGCAGCAGGAAAGCCTGCAGCCTGCAGTCTGTGGGGTACGCAAGCGGTTCCCAAAGAGCTTTAGAAAAAGCCACAGTTTTCCCTGCTGGCTCTTTGGGCGTGGGACCAGTCTCCAGACATATGGCCATTTTTGTGCCTGGCGCGGCGCCAAGTGGGAAAGGGTGGTTTTGAGGCCGAAGGCAGCAGGAAAGCCTGCAGCCCCCAGGTCTGTGGGGCTACGCAAGCGGTTCCCAAAGAGCTTTAGAACAAGGCATAGTTTTCCCTGCTGGCTCTTTGGGCGTGGGACCAATCTCCAGACATATGACCATTTTTGTGCCTGGACCGACACCAAGTGGGAAAGGGTGGTTTTGAGGCTGAAGGCAGCAGGAAAGCCTGCAGCCCCCAGGTGTGTGGGGCTACGCAAGCGGTTCCCAAAGAGCTTTAGAAGAAGGCATAGTTTTCCCTGCTGGCTCTTTGGGCGTGGGACCAGTCTCCAGACATATGGCCATTTTTGGGCCTGGACCGACGCCAAGTGGGAAAGGGTGGTTTTGAGGCTGAAGGCAGCAGGAAAGCCTGCAGCCCCCAGGTCCGTGGGGCTACGCAAGCGGTTGCCAAAGAGCTTTAGAACAAGGCATAGTTTTCCCTGCTGGCTCTTTGGGCGTGGGACCAGTCTCCAGACATATTGCCATTTTTGTGCCTGGCGCGGCGCCAAGTGGGAAAGGGTGGTTTTGAGGCTGAAGGCAGCAGGAAAGCCTGCAGCCCCCAGGTGTGTGGGGCTACGCAAGCGGTTCCCGAAGAGCTTTAGAACAAGGCATAGTTTTCCCTGCTGGCTCTTTGGGCGTGGGACCAGTCTCCAGACATATGGCCATTTTTGTGCCTGGAGCGGCGCCAAGTGGGAAAGGGTGGTTTTGAGGCTGAAGGCAGCAGGAAAGCCTGCAGCCCCCAGGTGTGTGGGGCTACGCAAGCGGTTGCCAAAGAGCTTTACAACAAGGCATAGTTTTCCCTGCTGGCTCTTTGGGCGTGGGACCAGTCTCCAGACATATGGCCATTTTTTTGCCTGTCGTGGCGCCAAGTTTGAAAGGGTGGTTTTGAGGCTGAAGGCAGCATGAAAGCCCGCAGCCTGCAGTCTGTGGGGTACGCAAGCGGTTCCCAAAGAGCTTTAGAAAAAGCCACAGTTTTCCCTGCTGGCTCTTTGGGCGTGGGACCAGTCTCCAGACATATGGCCATTTTTGTGCCTGGCGCGGCGCCAAGTTTGAAAGGGTGGTTTTGAGGCTGAAGGCAGCAGGAAAGCCTGCAGCCCCCAGGTCTGTGGGGCTACGCAAGCGGTTCCCAAAGAGCTTTAGAACAAGGCATAGTTTTCCCTGCTGGCTCTTTGGGCGTGGGACCAATCTCCAGACATATGGCCATTTTTTTGCCTGTCGTGGCGCCAAGTGGGAAAGGGTGGTTTTGAGGCTGAAGGCAGCAGGAAAGCCTGCAGACGCCAGGTCTGTGGGGCCACGCAAGCGGTTCCCAAAGAGCTTTAGAACAAGGCATAGTTTTCCCTGCTGGCTCTTTGAGTGTAGGACCAGTCTCCAGACATATTGCCATTTTTGTGCCTGGCGCGGCGCCAAGTGGGAAAGGGTGGTTTTGAGGCTGAAGGCAGCAGGAAAGCCTGCAGCCCGCAGTTGTGTGGGGCTACGCAAGCGGTTCCCAAAGAGCTTTAGAACAAGGCATAGTTTTCCCTGCTGGCTCTTTGGGCGTGGGACCAGTCTCCAGACTTATGGCCATTTTTGTGCCTGGACGGACACCAAGTGGGAAAGGGTGGTTTTGAGGCTGAAGGCAGCAGGAAAGCCTGCAGCCCCCAGGTGTGTGGGGCCACGCAAGCGGTTCCCAAAGAGCTTTAGAACAAGGCATAGTTTTCCCTGCTGGCTCTTTGAGTGTAGGACCAGTCTCCAGACATATTGCCATTTTAGTGCCTGGCGCGGCGCCAAGTGGGAAAGGGTGGTTTTGAGGCTGAAGGCAGCAGGAAAGCCTGCATCCCGCAGGTGTGTGGGGCCACGCCAGCGGTTCCCAAAGAGCTTTAGAACAAGGCATAGTTTTCCCTGCTGGCTCTTTGGGCGTGGGACCCATCTCCAGACATATGGCCATTTTTTTGCCTGTCGTGGCGCCAAGTTTGAAAGGGTGGTTTTGAGGCTGAAGGCAGCATGAAAGCCTGCAGCCCGCAGTCTGTGGGGCTACGCAAGCGGTTCCCAAAGAGCTTTAAAACAAGCCACAGTTTTCCCTGCTGGCTCTTTGGGCGTGGACCAGTCTCCAGACATATGGCCATTTTTGTGCCTCGAGCGACGCCAAAGTGGGAAAGTGTGGTTTTGAGGCTGAAGGCAGCAGGAAAGCCTGCAGCCCCCAGGTCCGTGGGGCTACGCAATCGGTTGCCAAAGAGCTTTAGAACAAGGCATAGTTTTCCCTGCTGCCTCTTTGAGTGTGGGACCAGTCTCCAGACATATTGCCGTTTTTGGGCCTGGTGCGGCACCAAGTGGGAAAGGGTGGTTTTGAGGCTGAAGGCAGCAGGAAAGCCTGCAGCCCCCAGGTGTGTGGGGCTACGCAAGCGGTTCCCAAAGAGCTTTAGAAAAAGGCATAGTTTTCCCTGCTGGCTCTTTGGGCGTGGGACCAGTCTCCAGACATATGGCCATTTTTGTGCCTGGCGCGGCGCCAAGTGGGAAAGGGTGGTTTTGAGGCTGAAGGCAGCAGGAAAGCCTGCAGCCCCCAGGTGTGTGGGGCCACGCCAGCGGTTGCCAAAGAGCTTTAGAACAAGGCATAGTTTTCCCTGCTGGCTCTTTGGGCGTGGGACCCATCTCCAGACATATGGCCATTTTTTTGCCTGTCGTGGCGCCAAGTTTGAAAGGGTGGTTTTGAGGCTGAAGGCAGCATGAAAGCCTGCAGCCTGCAGTCTGTGGGGTACGCAAGCGGTTCCCAAAGAGCTTTAGAAAAAGCCACAGTTTTCCCTGCTGGCTCTTTGGGCGTGGGACCAGTCTCCAGACATATGGCCATTTTTGTGCCTGGCGTGGCGCCAAGTGGGATTGGGTGGTTTTGAGGCTGAAGGCAGCAGGAAAGCCTGCAGCCCCCAGGTGTGTGGGCTACGCAAGCGGTTCCCAAAGAGCTTTAGAAAAAGGCATAGTTTTCCCTGCTGGCTCTTTGGGCGTGGGACCCATCTCCAGACATATGGCCATTTTTGTGCCTGGAGCGGCGCCAAGTGGGAAAGGGTGGTTTTGAGGCTGAAGGCAGCAGGAAAGCCTGCAGCCCCCAGGTGTGTGGGGCCACGCAAGCGGTTCCCAAAGAGCTTTAGAACAAGGCATAGTTTTCCCTGCTGGCTCTTTGAGTGTAGGACCAGTCTCCAGACATATTGCCATTTTTGTGCCTGGCGCGGCGCCAAGTGGGAAAGGGTGGTTTTGAGGCTGAAGGCAGCAGGAAAGCCTGCAGCCCCCAGGTGTGTGGGGCTACGCAAGCGGTTGCCAAAGAGCTTTAGAACAAGGCATAGTTTTCCCTGCTGCCTCTTTGAGTGTGGGACCAGTCTCCAGACATATTGCCGTTTTTGGGCCTGGTGCGGCGCCAAGTTTGAAAGGGTGGTTTTGACGCTGAAGGCAGCAGGAAAGCCTGCAGCCCGCAGTCTGTGGGGCTACGCAAGCGGTTCCCAAAGAGCTTTAGAACAAGGCATAGTTTTCCCTGCTGGCTCTTTGGGCGTGGGCCCAATCTCCAGACATATGGCCATTTTTGTGCCTGGCGCGGCGCCAAGTTTGAAAGGGTGGTTTTGAGGCTGAAGGCAGCATGAAAGCCTGCAGCCTGCAGTCTGTGGGGTACGCAAGCGGTTCCCAAAGAGCTTTAGAAAAAGCCACAGTTTTCCCTGCTGGCTCTTTGGGCGTGGGACCAGTCTCGAGACATATGGCCATTTTTGTGTCTGGCGCGGCGCCAAGTGGGAAAGGGTGGTTTTGAGGCTGAAGGCAGCAGGAAAGCCTGCAGCCCCCAGGTCCGTGGGGCTACGCAAGCGGTTCCCAAAGAGCTTTAGAACAAGGCATAGTTTTCCCTGCTGGCTCTTTGGGCGTGGGACCCATCTCCAGATATATGGCCATTTTTGTGCCTGGCGCGGCGCCAAGTGGGAAAGGGTGGTTTTGAGGCTGAAGGCAGCAGGAAAGCCTGCAGACGCCAGGTCTGTGGGGCCACGCAAGCGGTTCCCAAAGAGCTTTAGAACAAGGCATAGTTTTCCCTGCTGGCTCTTTGAGTGTAGGACCAGTCTCCAGACATATTGCCATTTTTGTGCCTGGCGCGGCGCCAAGTGGGAAAGGGTGGTTTTGAGGCTGAAGGCAGCAGGAAAGCCTGCAGCCCGCAGTTGTGTGGGGCTACGCAAGCGTTTCCCAAAGAGCTTTAGAACAAGGCATAGTTTTCCCTGCTGGCTCTTTGGGCGTGGGACCAGTCTCCAGACTTATGGCCATTTTTGTGCCTGGACGGACACCAAGTGGGAAAGGGTGGTTTTGAGGCTGAAGGCAGCAGGAAAGCCTGCAGCCCCCAGGTGTGTGGGGCTACGCAAGCGGTTCCCAAAGAGCTTTAGAAAAAGGCATAGTTTTCCCTGCTGGCTCTTTGGGCGTGGGACCAGTCTCCAGACATATGGCCATTTTAGTGCCTGGCGCGGCGCCAAGTGGGAAAGGGTGGTTTTGAGGCTGAAGGCAGCAGGAAAGCCTGCAGCCCCCAGGTGTGTGGGGCCACGCCAGCGGTTCCCAAAGAGCTTTAGAACAAGGCATAGTTTTCCCTGCTGGCTCTTTGGGCGTGGGACCAGTCTCCAGACATATGGCCAGTTTTTTGCCTGTCGTGGCGCCAAGTTTGAAAGGGTGGTTTTGAGGCTGAATGCAGCATGAAAGCCTGCAGCCTGCAGTCTGTGGGGTACGCAAGCGGTTCCCAAAGAGCTTTAGAAAAAGCCACAGTTTTCCCTGCTGGCTCTTTGGGCGTGGGACCAGTCTCCAGACATATGGCCATTTTTGTGCCTGGCGCGGCGCCAAGTTTGAAAGGGTGGTTTTGAGGCTGAAGGCAGCAGGAAAGCCTGCAGCCCCCAGGTCTGTGGGGCTACGCAAGCGGTTCCCAAAGAGCTTTAGAACAAGGCATAGTTTTCCCTGCTGGCTCTTTGGGCGTGGGACCAATCTCCAGACATATGGCCATTTTTGTGCCTGGCGCGGCGCCAAGTGGGAAAGGGTGGTTTTGAGGCTGAAGGCAGCAGGAAAGCCTGCAGCCCGCAGTTGTGTGGGGCTACGCAAGCGGTTCCCAAAGAGCTTTAGAACAAGGCATAGTTTTCCCTGCTGGCTCTTTGGGCGTGGGACCAGTCTCCAGACTTATGGCCATTTTTGTGCCTGGACGGACACCAAGTGGGAAAGGGTGGTTTTGAGGCTGAAGGCAGCAGGAAAGCCTGCAGCCCCCAGGTGTGTGGGGCTACGCAAGCGGTTCCCAAAGAGCTTTAGAAAAAGGCATAGTTTTCCCTGCTGGCTCTTTGGGCGTGGGACCAGTCTCCAGACATATGGCCATTTTAGTGCCTAGCGCGGCGCCAAGTGGGAAAGGGTGGTTTTGAGGCTGAAGGCAGCAGGAAAGCCTGCAGCCCCCAGGTGTGTGGGGCCACGCCAGCGGTTCCCAAAGAGCTTTAGAACAAGGCATAGTTTTCCCTGCTGGCTCTTTGGGCGTGGGACCAGTCTCCAGACATATGGCCATTTTTTTGCCTGTCGTGGCGCCAAGTTTGAAAGGGTGGTTTTGAGGCTGAAGGCAGCAGGAAAGCCTGCAGCCTGCAGTCTGTGGGGTACGCAAGCGGTTCCCAAAGAGCTTTAGAACAAGGCATAGTTTTCCCTGCTGGCTCTTTGGGCGTGGGACCAGTCTCCAGACATATGGCCATTTTTGTGCCTGGCGCGGCGCCAAGTGGGAAAGGGTGGTTTTGAGGCCGAAGGCAGCAGGAAAGCCTGCAGCCCCCAGGTCTGTGGGGCTACGCAAGCGGTTCCCAAAGAGCTTTAGAACAAGGCATAGTTTTCCCTGCTGGCTCTTTGGGCGTGGGACCAATCTCCAGACATATGACCATTTTTGTGCCTGGACCGACACCAAGTGGGAAAGGGTGGTTTTGAGGCTGAAGGCAGCAGGAAAGCCTGCAGCCCCCAGGTGTGTGGGGCTACGCAAGCGGTTCCCAAAGAGCTTTAGAAGAAGGCATAGTTTTCCCTGCTGGCTCTTTGGGCGTGGGACCAGTCTCCAGACATATGGCCATTTTTGGGCCTGGACCGACGCCAAGTGGGAAAGGGTGGTTTTGAGGCTGAAGGCAGCAGGAAAGCCTGCAGCCCCCAGGTCCGTGGGGCTACGCAAGCGGTTGCCAAAGAGCTTTAGAACAAGGCATAGTTTTCCCTGCTGGCTCTTTGGGCGTGGGACCAGTCTCCAGACATATTGCCATTTTTGTGCCTGGCGCGGCGCCAAGTGGGAAAGGGTGGTTTTGAGGCTGAAGGCAGCAGGAAAGCCTGCAGCCCCCAGGTGTGTGGGGCTACGCAAGCGGTTCCCGAAGAGCTTTAGAACAAGGCATAGTTTTCCCTGCTGGCTCTTTGGGCGTGGGACCAGTCTCCAGACATATGGCCATTTTTGTGCCTGGAGCGGCGCCAAGTGGGAAAGGGTGGTTTTGAGGCTGAAGGCAGCAGGAAAGCCTGCAGCCCCCAGGTGTGTGGGGCTACGCAAGCGGTTGCCAAAGAGCTTTACAACAAGGCATAGTTTTCCCTGCTGGCTCTTTGGGCGTGGGACCAGTCTCCAGACATATGGCCATTTTTTTGCCTGTCGTGGCGCCAAGTTTGAAAGGGTGGTTTTGAGGCTGAAGGCAGCATGAAAGCCCGCAGCCTGCAGTCTGTGGGGTACGCAAGCGGTTCCCAAAGAGCTTTAGAAAAAGCCACAGTTTTCCCTGCTGGCTCTTTGGGCGTGGGACCAGTCTCCAGACATATGGCCATTTTTGTGCCTGGCGCGGCGCCAAGTTTGAAAGGGTGGTTTTGAGGCTGAAGGCAGCAGGAAAGCCTGCAGCCCCCAGGTCTGTGGGGCTACGCAAGCGGTTCCCAAAGAGCTTTAGAACAAGGCATAGTTTTCCCTGCTGGCTCTTTGGGCGTGGGACCAATCTCCAGACATATGGCCATTTTTTTGCCTGTCGTGGCGCCAAGTGGGAAAGGGTGGTTTTGAGGCTGAAGGCAGCAGGAAAGCCTGCAGACGCCAGGTCTGTGGGGCCACGCAAGCGGTTCCCAAAGAGCTTTAGAACAAGGCATAGTTTTCCCTGCTGGCTCTTTGAGTGTAGGACCAGTCTCCAGACATATTGCCATTTTTGTGCCTGGCGCGGCGCCAAGTGGGAAAGGGTGGTTTTGAGGCTGAAGGCAGCAGGAAAGCCTGCAGCCCGCAGTTGTGTGGGGCTACGCAAGCGGTTCCCAAAGAGCTTTAGAACAAGGCATAGTTTTCCCTGCTGGCTCTTTGGGCGTGGGACCAGTCTCCAGACTTATGGCCATTTTTGTGCCTGGACGGACACCAAGTGGGAAAGGGTGGTTTTGAGGCTGAAGGCAGCAGGAAAGCCTGCAGCCCCCAGGTGTGTGGGGCTACGCAAGCGGTTCCCAAAGAGCTTTAGAAAAAGGCATAGTTTTCCCTGCTGGCTCTTTGGGCGTGGGACCAGTCTCCAGACATATGGCCATTTTAGTGCCTGGCGCGGCGCCAAGTGGGAAAGGGTGGTTTTGAGGCTGAAGGCAGCAGGAAAGCCTGCAGCCCCCAGGTGTGTGGGGCCACGCCAGCGGTTCCCAAAGAGCTTTAGAACAAGGCATAGTTTTCCCTGCTGGCTCTTTGGGCGTGGGACCAGTCTCCAGACATATGGCCATTTTTTTGCCTGTCGTGGCGCCAAGTTTGAAAGGGTGGTTTTGAGGCTGAAGGCAGCATGAAAGCCTGCAGCCTGCAGTCTGTGGGGTACGCAAGCGGTTCCCAAAGAGCTTTAGAAAAAGCCACAGTTTTCCCTGCTGGCTCTTTGGGCGTGGGACCAGTCTCCAGACATATGGCCATTTTTGTGCCTGGCGCGGCGCCAAGTGGGATTGGGTGGTTTTGAGGCTGAAGGCAGCAGGAAAGCCTGCAGCCCCCAGGTCTGTGGGGCTACGCAAGCGGTTGCCAAAGAGCTTTAGAACAAGGCATAGTTTTCCCTGCTGCCTCTTTGAGTGTGGGACCAGTCTCCAGACATATTGCGGTTTTTGGGCCTGGTGCGGCGCCAAGTGGGAAAGGGTGGTTTTGAGGCTGAAGGCAGCAGGAAAGCCTGCAGCCCCCAGGTCTGTGGGGCTACGCAAGCGGTTCCCAAAGAGCTTTAGAACAAGGCATAGTTTTCCCTGCTGGCTCTTTGGGCGTGGGACCAATCTCCAGACTTATGACCATTTTTGTGCCTGGACCGACACCAAGTGGGAAAGGGTGGTTTTGAGGCTGAAGGCAGCAGGAAAGCCTGCAGCCCCCAGGTGTGTGGGGCTACGCAAGCGGTTCCCAAAGAGCTTTAGAAAAAGGCATAGTTTTCCCTGCTGGCTCTTTGGGCGTGGGACCAGTCTCCAGACATATGGCCATTTTTGGGCCTGGACCGACGCCAAGTGGGAAAGGGTGGTTTTGAGGCTGAAGGCAGCAGGAAAGCCTGCAGCCCCCAGGTCCGTGGGGCTACGCAAGCGGTTCCCAAAGAGCTTTAGAACAAGGCATAGTTTTCCCTGCTGGCTCTTTGAGTGTGGGACCAGTCTCCAGACAGAAGGCCATTTTTGTGCCTGGCGCGGCGCCAAGTGGGAAAGGGTGGTTTTGAGGCTGAAGGCAGCAGGAAAGCCTGCAGCCCCCAGGTGTGTGGGGCTACGCAAGCGGTTCCCGAAGAGCTTTAGAACAAGGCATAGTTTTCCCTGCTGGCTCTTTGGGCGTGGGACCAGTCTCCAGACATATGGCCATTTTTGGGCCTGGACCGACGCCAAGTGGGAAAGGGTGGTTTTGAGGCTGAAGGCAGCAGGAAAGCCTGCAGCCCCCAGGTCCGTGGGGCTACGCAATCGGTTGCCAAAGAGCTTTAGAACAAGGCATAGTTTTCCCTGCTGCCTCTTTGAGTGTGGGACCAGTCTCCAGACATATTGCCGTTTTTGGGCCTGGTGCGGCACCAAGTGGGAAAGGGTGGTTTTGAGGCTGAAGGCAGCAGGAAAGCCTGCAGCCCCCAGGTGTGTGGGGCTACGCAAGCGGTTCCCAAAGAGCTTTAGAACAAGGCATAGTTTTCCCTGCTGGCTCTTTGGGCGTGGGACCAATCTCCAGACATATGGCCATTTTTGTGCCAGGCGCGGCGCCAAGTTTGAAAGGGTGGTTTTGAGGCTGAAGGCAGCATGAAAGCCTGCAGCCTGCAGTCTGTGGGGTACGCAAGCGGTTCCCAAAGAGCTTTAATAAAAGCCACAGTTTTCCCTGCTGGCTCTTTGGGCGTGGGACCAGTCTCCAGACAATGGCCATTTTTGTGCCTGGCGCGGCGCCAAGTGGGAAAGGGTGGTTTTGAGGCTGAAGGCAGCAGGAAAGCCTGCAGCCCCCAGGTCCGTGGGGCTACGCAAGCGGTTCCCAAAGAGCTTTAGAACAAGGCATAGTTTTCCCTGCTGGCTCTTTGGGCGTGGGACCCATCTCCAGATCTATGGCCATTTTTGTGCCTGGAGCGGCGCCAAGTGGGAAAGGGTGGTTTTGAGGCTGAAGGCAGCAGGAAAGCCTGCAGCCTGCAGTCTGTGGGGCCACGCAAGCGGTTCCGAAAGAGCTTTAGAACAAGGCATAGTTTTCCCTGCTGGCTCTTTGAGTGTAGGACCAGTCTCCAGACATATTGCCATTTTTGTGCCTGGCGCGGCGCCAAGTGGGAAAGGGTGGTTTTGAGGCTGAAGGCAGCAGGAAAGCCTGCAGCCCGCAGTTGTGTGGGGCTACGCAAGCGGTTCCCAAAGAGCTTTAGAACAAGGCATAGTTTTCCCTGCTGGCTCTTTGGGCGTGGGACCAGTCTCCAGACTTATGGCCATTTTTGTGCCTGGACGGACACCAAGTGGGAAAGGGTGGTTTTGAGGCTGAAGGCAGCAGGAAAGCCTGCAGCCCCCAGGTGTGTGGGGCTACGCAAGCGGTTCCCAAAGAGCTTTAGAAAAAGCAACAGTTTTCCCTGCTGGCTCTTTGGGCGTGGGACCAGTCTCCAGACATATGGCCATTTTAGTGCCTGGCGTGGCGCCAAGTGGGAAAGGGTGGTTTTGAGGCTGAAGGCAGCAGGAAAGCCTGCAGCCCCCAGGTGTGTGGGGCCACGCCAGCGGTTGCCAAAGAGCTTTAGAACAAGGCATAGTTTTCCCTGCTTGCTCTTTGGGCGTGGGACCCATCTCCAGCCATATGGCCATTTTTTTGCCTGTCGTGGCGCCAAGTTTGAAAGGGTGGTTTTGAGGCTGAAGGCAGCATGAAAGCCTGCAGCCTGCAGTCTGTGGGGCTACGCAAGCGGTTCCCAAAGAGCTTTAGAAAAAGCCACAGTTTTCCCTGCTGGCTCTTTGGGCGTGGGACCAGTCTCCAGACATATGGCCATTTTTGTGCCTGGCGCGGCGCCAAGTTTGAAAGGGTGGTTTTGAGGCTGAAGGCAGCAGGAAAGCCTGCAGCCCCCAGGTGTGTGGGGCTACGCAAGCAGTTCCCAAAGAGCTTTAGAAAAAGGCATAGTTTTCCCTGCTGGCTCTTTGGGCGTGGGACCCATCTCCAGACATATGGCCATTTTTGTGCCTGGAGCGGCGCCAAGTGGGAAAGGGTGGTTTTGAGGCTGAAGGCAGCACGAAAGCCTGCAGCCCCCAGGTCTGTGGTGCCACGCAAGCGGTTCCCAAAGAGCTTTAGAACAAGGCATAGTTTTCCCTGCTGGCTCTTTGAGTGTAGGACCAGTCTCCAGACATATTGCCATTTTTGTGCCTGGCGCGGCGCCAAGTGGGAAAGGCTGGTTTTGAGGCTGAAGGCAGCAGGAAAGCCTGCAGCCCACAGGTCCGTGGGGCTACGCAAGCGGTTCCCAAAGAGCTTTAGAACAAGGCATAGTTTTCCCTGCTGGCTCTTTGGGCGTGGGACCAGTCTCCAGACATATGGCCATTTTTGTGCCGGGCGCGGCGCCAAGTGGGATTGGGTGGTTTTGAGGCTGAAGGCAGCAGGAAAGCCTGCAGCCCCCAGGTGTGTGGGGCCACGCCAGCGGTTCCCAAAGAGCTTTAGAACAAGGCATAGTTTTCCCTGCTGGCTCTTTGGGCGTGGGACCAGTCTCCAGACATATGGCCGTTTTTGGGCCTGGTGCGGCACCAAGTTTGAAAGGGTGGTTTTGAGGCTGAAGGCAGCAGGAAAGCCTGCAGCCCCCAGGTGTGTGGGGCTACGCAAGCGGTTCCCAAAGAGCTTTAGAAAAAGGCATAGTTTTCCCTGCTGGCTCTTTGGGCGTGGGACCCATCTCCAGACATATGGCCATTTTTTTGCCTGTCGTGGCGCCAAGTTTGAAAGGGTGGTTTTGAGGCTGAAGGCAGCATGAAAGCCTGCAGCCTGCAGTCTGTGGGGTACGCAAGCGGTTCCCAAAGAGCTTTAGAAAAAGCCACAGTTTTCCCTGCTGGCTCTTTGGGCGTGGGACCAGTCTCCAGACATATGGCCATTTTTGTGCCTGGCGCGGCGCCAAGTGGGATTGGGTGGTTTTGAGGCTGAAGGCAGCAGGAAAGCCTGCAGCCCCCAGGTGTGTGGGCTACGCAAGCGGTTCCCAAAGAGCTTTAGAAAAAGGCATAGTTTTCCCTGCTGGCTCTTTGGGCGTGGGACCCATCTCCAGACATATGGCCATTTTTGTGCCTGGCACGGCGCCAAGTGGGAAAGGGTGGTTTTGAGGCTGAAGGCAGCAGGAAAGCCTGCAGCCCCCAGGTGTGTGGGGCCACGCAAGCGGTTCCCAAAGAGCTTTAGAACAAGGCATAGTTTTCCCTGCTGGCTCTTTGAGTGTAGGACCAGTCTCCAGACATATTGCCATTTTTGTGCCTGGCGCGGCGCCAAGTGGGAAAGGGTGGTTTTGAGGCTGAAATCAGCAGGAAAGCCTGCAGCCCCCAGGTCCGTGGGGCTACGCAAGCGGTTCCCAAAGAGCTTTAGAACAAGGCATAGTTTTCCCTGCTGGCTCTTTGGGCGTGGGACCAGTCTCCAGACATATGGCCATTTTTCTGCCTGGACTGACGCCAAGTGGGAAAGGGTGGTTTTGAGGCTGAAGGCAGCAGGAAAGCCTGCAGCCCCCAGGTGTGTGGGGCTACGCAAGCGGTTGCCAAAGAGCTTTAGAACAAGGCATAGTTTTCCCTGCTGCCTCTTTGAGTGTGGGACCAGTCTCCAGACATATTGCCGTTTTTGGGCCTGGTGCGGCACCAAGTGGGAAAGGGTGGTTTTGAGGCTGAAGGCAGCAGGAAAGCCTGCAGCCCGCAGGTGTGTGGGGCTACGCAAGCGGTTCCCAAAGAGCTTTAGAACAAGGCATAGTTTTCCCTGCTGGCTCTTTGGGCGTGGGACCAATCTCCAGACATATGGCCATTTTTGTGCCAGGCGCGGCGCCAAGTTTGAAAGGGTGGTTTTGAGGCTGAAGGCAGCATGAAAGCCTGCAGCCTGCAGTCTGTGGGGTACGCAAGCGGTTCCCAAAGAGCTTTAGAAAAAGCCACAGTTTTCCCTGCTGGCTCTTTGGGCGTGGGACCAGTCTCGAGACATATGGCCATTTTTGTGCCTGGCGCGGCGCCAAGTGGGAAAGGGTTTTTTTGAGGCTGAAGGCAGCAGGAAAGCCTGCAGACGCCAGGTCTGTGGGGCCACGCAAGCGGTTCCCAAAGAGCTTTAGAACAAGGCATAGTTTTCCCTGCTGGCTCTTTGAGTGTAGGACCAGTCTCCAGACATATTGCCATTTTTGGGCCTGGCGCGGCGCCAAGTGGGAAAGGGTGGTTTTGAGGCTGAAGGCAGCAGGAAAGCCTGCAGCCCGCAGTTGTGTGGGGCTACGCAAGCGGTTGCCAAAGAGCTTTAGAACAAGGCATAGTTTTCCCTGCTGCCTCTTTGAGTGTGGGACCAGTCTCCAGACATATGGCCATTTTTGGGCCTGGTGCGGCACCAAGTGGGAAAGGGTGGTTTTGAGGCTGAAGGCAGCAGGAAAGCCTGCAGCCCCCAGGTCTGTGGGGCTACGCAAGCGGTTCCCAAAGAGCTTTAGAACAAGGCATAGTTTTCCCTGCTGGCTCTTTGGGCGTGGGACCAATCTCCAGACTTATGACCATTTTTGTGCCTGGACCGACACCAAGTGGGAAAGGGTGGTTTTGAGGCTGAAGGCAGCAGGAAAGCCTGCAGCCCCCAGGTGTGTGGGGCTACGCAAGCGGTTCCCAAAGAGCTTTAGAACAAGGCATAGTTTTCCCTGCTGGCTCTTTGGGCGTGGGACCAGTCTCCAGACATATGGCCATTTTAGTGCCTGGCGTGGCGCCAAGTGGGAAAGGGTGGTTTTGAGGCTGAAGGCAGCAGGAAAGCCTGCAGCCCCCAGGTGTGTGGGGCCACGTCAGCGGTTCCCAAAGAGCTTTAGAACAAGGCATAGTTTTCCCTGCTGGCTCTTTGGGCGTGGGACCCATCTCCAGACATATGGCCATTTTTTTGCCTGTCGTGGCGCCAAGTTTGAAAGGGTGGTTTTGAGGCTGAAGGCAGCATGAAAGCCTGCAGCCTGCAGTCTGTGGGGTACGCAAGCGGTTCCCAAAGAGCTTTAGAAAAAGCCACAGTTTTCCTTGCTGGCTCTTTGGGCGTGGGACCAATCTCCAGACATATGGCCATTTTTGTGCCAGGCGCGGCGCCAAGTTTGAAAGGGTGGTTTTGAGGCTGAAGGCAGCATGAAAGCCTGCAGCCTGCAGTCTGTGGGGTACGCAAGCGGTTCCCAAAGAGCTTTAGAAAAAGCCACAGTTTTCCCTGCTGGCTCTTTGGGCGTGGGACCAGTCTCGAGACATATGGCCATTTTTGTGCCTGGCGCGGCGCCAAGTGGGAAAGGGTGGTTTTGAGGCTGAAGGCAGCAGGAAAGCCTGCAGCCCCCAGGTGTGTGGGGCTACGCAAGCGGTTCCCAAAGAGCTTTAGAACAAGGCATAGTTTTCCCTGCTGGCTCTTTGGGCGTGGGACCCATCTCCAGATATATGGCCATTTTTGTGCCTGGAGCGGCGCCAAGTGGGAAAGGGTGGTTTTGAGGCTGAAGGCAGCAGGAAAGCCTGCAGCCCCCAGGTCTGTGGGGCCTCGCAAGCGGTTCCCAAAGAGCTTTAGAACAAGGCATAGTTTTCCCTGCTGGCTCTTTGAGTGTAGGACCAGTCTCCAGACATATTGCCATTTTTGTGCCTGGAGCGACGCCAAGTGGGAAAGGGTGGTTTTGAGGCTGAAGGCAGCAGGAAAGCCTGCAGCCCGCAGTTGTGTGGGGCTACGCAAGCGGTTCCCAAAGAGCTTTAGAACAAGGCATAGTTTTCCCTGCTGGCTCTTTGGGCGTGGGACCAGTCTCCAGACTTATGGCCATTTTTGTGCCTGGACGGACACCAAGTGGGAAAGGGTGGTTTTGAGGCTGAAGGCAGCAGGAAAGCCTGCAGCCCCCAGGTGTGTGGGGCTACGCAAGCGGTTCCCAAAGAGCTTTAGAAAAAGGCATAGTTTTCCCTGCTGGCTCTTTGGGCGTGGGACCAGTCTCCAGACATATGGCCATTTTAGTGCCTGGCACGGCGCCAAGTGGGAAAGGGTGGTTTTGAGGCTGAAGGCAGCAGGAAAGCCTGCAGCCCCCAGGTGTGTGGTGCCACGCCAGCGGTTCCCAAAGAGCTTTAGAACAAGGCATAGTTTTCCCTGCTGGCTCTTTGGGCGTGGGACCAGTCTCCAGACATATGGCCATTTTTTTGCCTGTCGTGGCGCCAAGTTTGAAAGGGTGGTTTTGAGGCTGAAGGCAGCATGAAAGCCTGCAGCCTGCAGTCTGTGGGGTACGCAAGCGGTTCCCAAAGAGCTTTAGAAAAAGCCACAGTTTTCCCTGCTGGCTCTTTGGGCGTGGGACCAGTCTCCAGACATATGGCCATTTTTGTGCCTGGCGCGGCGCCAAGTGGGATTGGGTGGTTTTGAGGCTGAAGGCAGCAGGAAAGCCTGCAGCCCCCAGGTGTGTGGGGCTACGCAAGCGGTTCCCAAAGAGCTTTAGAAAAAGGCATAGTTTTCCCTGCTGGCTCTTTGGGCGTGGGACCCATCTCCAGACATATGGCCATTTTTGTGCCTGGCGCGGCGCCAAGTGGGAAAGGGTGGTTTTGAGGCTGAAGGCAGCAGGAAAGCCTGCAGCCCCGAGGTCTGTGGTGCCACGCAAGCGGTTCCCAAAGAGCTTTAGAACAAGGCATAGTTTTCCCTGCTGGCTCTTTGAGTGTGGGACAAGTCTCCAGACATATTGCCATTTTTGTGCCTGGCGCGGCGCCAAGTGGGAAAGGCTGGTTTTGAGGCTGAAGGCAGCAGGAAAGCCTGCAGCCCCCAGGTGTGTGGGGCTACGCAAGCGGTTCCCGAAGAGCTTTAGAACAAGGCATAGTTTTCCCTGCTGGCTCTTTGGGCGTGGGACCAGTCTCCAGACATATGGCCATTTTTGTGCCTGGCGCGGCGCCAAGTTTGAAAGGGTGGTTTTGAGGCTGAAGGCAGCAGGAAAGCCTGCAGCCCCCAGGTCCGTGGGGCTACGCAAGCGGTTGCCAAAGAGCTTTAGAACAAGGCATAGTTTTCCCTGCTGCCTCTTTGAGTGTGGGACCAGTCTCCAGACATATTGCCGTTTTTGGGCCTGGTGAGTCACCAAGTGGGAAAGGGTGGTTTTGAGGCTGAAGGCAGCAGGAAAGCCTGCAGCCCCCAGGTGTGTGGGGCTACGCAAGCGGTTCCCAAAGAGCTTTAGAACAAGGCATAGTTTTCCCTGCTGGCTCTTTGGGCGTGGGACCAATCTCCAGACATATGGCCATTTTTGTGCCAGGCGCGGCGCCAAGTTTGAAAGGGTGGTTTTGAGGCTGAAGGCAGCATGAAAGCCTGCAGCCTGCAGTCTGTGGGGTACGCAAGCGGTTCCCAAAGAGCTTTAGAAAAAGCCACAGTTTTCCCTGCTGGCTCTTTGGGCGTGGGACCAGTCTCCAGACATATGGCCATTTTTGTGCCTGGCGCGGCGCCAAGTGGGAAAGGGTGGTTTTGAGGCTGAAGGCAGCAGGAAAGCCTGCAGCCCCCAGGTGTGTGGGGCTACGCAAGCGGTTCCCAAAGAGCTTTAGAACAAGGCCTAGTTTTCCCTGCTGGCTCTTTGGGCGTGGGACCCATCTCCAGATATATGGCCATTTTTGTGCCTGGAGCGGCGCCAAGTGGGAAAGGGTGGTTTTGAGGCTGAAGGCAGCAGGAAAGCCTGCAGACGCCAGGTCTGTGGGGCCACGCAAGCGGTTCCCAAAGAGCTTTAGAACAAGGCATAGTTTTCCCTGCTGGCTCTTTGGTTGTGGGACCAATCTCCAGACATATTGCCATTTTTGTGCCTGGCGCGGCGCCAAGTGGGAAAGGGTGGTTTTGAGGCTGAAGGCAGCAGGAAAGCCTGCAGCCCCCAGGTCTGTGGGGCTACGCAAGCGGTTGCCAAAGAGCTTTACAACAAGGCATAGTTTTCCCTGCTGGCTCTTTGGGCGTGGGACCAGTCTCCAGACATATGGCCATTTTTGTGCCTGGACGGACACCAAGTGGGAAAGGGTGGTTTTGAGGCTGAAGGCAGCAGGAAAGCCTGCAGCCCCCAGGTGTGTGGGGCTACGCAAGCGGTTCCCAAAGAGCTTTAGAACAAGGCATAGTTTTCCCTGCTCGCTCTTTGGGCGTGGGACCAGTCTCCAGACATATGGCCATTTTTGTGCCTGGCGCGGCGCCAAGTGGGAAAGGGTGGTTTTGAGGCTGAAGGCAGCAGGAAAGCCTGCAGCCCCCAGGTGTGTGGGGCCACGCCAGCGGTTCCCAAAGAGCTTTAGAACAAGGCATAGTTTTCCCTGCTGTCTCTTTGGGCGTGGGACCCATCTCCAGACATATGGCCATTTTTTTGCCTGTCGTGGCGCGAAGTTTGAAAGGGTGGTTTTGAGGCTGAAGGCAGCATGAAAGCCTGCAGCCTGCAGTCTGTGGGGTACGCAAGCGGTTCCCAAAGAGCTTTAGAAAAAGCCACAGTTTTCCCTGCTGGCTCTTTGGGCGTGGGACCAGTCTCCAGACATATGGCCATTTTTGTGCCTGGCGCGGCGCCAAGTGGGATTGGGTGGTTTTGAGGCTGAAGGCAGCAGGAAAGCCTGCAGCCCCCAGGTCTGTGGTGCCACGCAAGCGGTTCCCAAAGAGCTTTAGAACAAGGCATAGTTTTCCCTGCTGGCTCTTTGGGCGTGGGACCAGTCTCCAGACATATTGCCATTTTTGTGCTGGGCGCGGCGCCAAGTGGGAAAGGGTGGTTTTGAGGCTGAAGACAGCAGGAAAGCCTGCAGCCCCCAGGTGTGTGGGGCCACGCCAGCGGTTCCCAAAGAGCTTTAGAACAAAGCATAGTTTTCCCTGCTGGCTCTGTGGGCGTGGGACCAATCTCCAGACATATGGCCATTTTTGTGCCTCGAGCGACGCCAAAGTGGGAAAGGGTGGTTCTGAGGCTGAAGGCAGCAGGAAAGCCTGCAGCCCCCAGGTCCGTGGGGCTACGCAAGCGGTTCCCAAAGAGCTTTAGAACAAGGCATAGTTTTCCCTGCTGGCTCTTTGGGCATGGGACCAGTCTCCAGACATATGGCCATTTTTGTGCCTGGCGCGGCGCCAAGTGGGAAAGGGCGGTTTTGAGGCTGAAGGCAGCAGGAAAGCCTGCAGCCCCCAGGTGTGTGGGGCTACGCAAGCGGTTCCCAAAGAGCTTTAGAACAAGGCATAGTTTTCCCTGCTGGCTCTTTGGGCGTGGGAACAGTCTCCAGACATATGGCCATTTTTGTGCCTGGCGCGGCGCCAAGTTTGAAAGGGTGGTTTTGAGGGTGAAGGCAGCATGAAAGCCTGCAGCCTGCAGTCTGTGGGGTACGCAAGCGGTTCCCAGAGAGCTTTAGAACAAGGCATAGTTTTCCCTGCTGGCTCTTTGGGCGTGGGACCCATCTCCAGACATATGGCCATTTTTGTGCCTGGCGCGGGGCCTAGTTTGAAAGGGTGGTTTTGAGGCTGAAGGCAGCAGGAAATCCTGCAGCCTGCAGTCTGTGGGGTACGCAAGCGGTTCCCAAAGAGGTTTAGAACAAGGCATAGTTTTCCCTGCTGGCTCTTTGGGCGTGGGACCAGTCTCCAGGCATATGGCCATTTTTGTGCCTGGCGCGGTGCCAAGTGGGAAAGGGTGGTTTTGAGGCTGAAGGCAGCAGGAAAGCCTGCAGCCCCCAGGTCTGTGGGGCTACGCAAGCGGTTCCCAAAGAGCTTTACAACAAGGCCTAGTTTTCCCTGCTGGCTCTTTGGGCGTGGGACCAGTCTCCAGACATATGGCCATTTTTGTACCTGGCGCGGCGCCAAGTTTGAAAGGGTGGTTTTGAGTCCGAAGGCAGCAGGAAAGCCTGCAGCCCCCAGGTGTGTGGGGCTACGCAAGCGGTTCCCAAAGAGCTTTAGAAAAAGCCACAGTTTTCCCTCCTGGCTCTTTGAGTGTGGGACCAGTCTCCAGACATATGGCCATTTTTGTGCCGGGCGCGGCGCCAAGTGGGAAAGGGTGGTTTTGAGGCTGAAGGCAGCAGGAAAGCCTGCAGCCCCCAGGTGTGTGGGGCCACGCCAGCGGTTCCCAAAGAGCTTTACAACAAGGCATAGTTTTCCCTGCTGGCTCTTTGGGCGTGGGACCCATCTCCAGACATATGGCCATTTTTGTGCCTGGCGCAGCGCCAAGTAGGAAAGGGTTGTTTTGAGGCTGAAGGCAGCAGGAAAGCCTGCAGCCCCCAGGTCTGTGGGGCCACGCAAGCGGTTCCCAAAGAGCTTTAGAACAAGGCATAATTTTCCCTCCTGGCTCTTTGAGTGTGGGACCAGTCTCCAGACATATTGCCGTTTTTGGGCCTGGTGCGGCACCAAGTGGGAAAGGGTGGTTTTGAGGCTGAAGGCAGCAGGAAAGCCTGCAGCCCCCAGGTGTGTGGGGCTACGCAAGCGGTTCCCAAAGAGCTTTAGAACAAGGCCTAATTTTCCCTGCTGGCTCTTTGGGCGTGGGACCAGTCTCCAGACATATGGCCATTTTTGTGCCTGGCGCGGCGCCTAGTTTGAAAGGTTGGTTTTGAGGCTGAAGGCAGCAGGAAAGCCTGCAGCCCCCAGGTCTGTGGGGCTATGCAAGCGGTTCCCAATGAGCTTTAGAAAAAGCCACAGTTTTCCCTGCTGGCTCTTTGGGCGTGGGACCAATCTCCAGACATATGGCCATTTTTGTGCCTGGCGCGGCGCCAAGTGGGAAAGGGTGGTTTTGAGGCTGAAGGCAGCAGGAAAGCCTGCAGCCCCCAGGTGTGTGGGGCTACGCAAGCAGTTCCCAAAGAGCTTTAGAACAAGGCATAGTTTTCCCTGCTGGCTCTTTGGGCGTGGGACCAGTCTCCAGACATATGGCCATTTTTGTGCCTGGCGCGGCGCCAAGTGGGAAAGGGCGGTTTTGAGGCTGAAGACAGCAGGAAAGCCTGCAGCCCCCAGGTGTGTGGGGCTACGCAAGCGGTTCCCAAAGAGCTTTAGAACAAGGCATAGTTTTCCCTGCTGGCTCTTTGGGCGTGGGACCAGTCTCCAGACATATGGCCATTTTTGTGCCTGGCGCGGCGCCAAGTTTGAAAGGATGGTTTTGAGGCTGAAGGCAGCATGAAAGCCTGCAGCCTGCAGTCTGTGGGGTACGCAAGCGGTTCCCAAAGAGCTTTAGAAAAAGGCATAGTTTTCCCTGCTGGCTCTTTGGGCGTGGGACCAGTCTCCAGACATATGGCCATTTTTGTGCCTGGCGCGGCGCCTAGTTTGAAAGGGTGGTTTTGAGGCTGAAGGCAGCAGGAAAGCCTGCAGCCTGCAGTCTGTGGGGTACGCAAGCGGTTCCCAAAGAGCTTTAGAACAAGGCATAGTTTTCCCTGCTGGCTCTTTGAGTGTGGGACCAGTCTCCAGACATATTGCCGTTTTTGGGCCTGGTGCGGCACCAAGTGGGAAAGGGTGGTTTTGAGGCTGAAGGCAGCAGGAAAGCCTGCAGCCCCCAGGTGTGTGGGGCTACGCAAGCGGTTCCCAAAGAGCTTTAGAACAAGGCATAGTTTTCCCTGCTGGCTCTTTGGGCGTGGGACCAGTCTCCAGACATATGGCCATTTTTGTGCCTGGCGCGGCGCCTAGTTTGAAAGGTTGGTTTTGAGGCTGAAGGCAGCAGGAAAGCCTGCAGCCCCCAGGTCCTTGGGGCTACGCAAGCGGTTCCCAATGAGCTTTAGAAAAAGCCACATTTTTCCCTCCTGGCTCTTTGGGCGTGGGACCAGTCTCCAGACATATGGCCATTTTTGTGCCTGGCGCGGTGTCAAGTGGGAAAGGGTGGTTTTGAGGCTGAAGGCAGCAGGAAAGCCTGCAGCCCCCAGGTGTGTGGGGCTACGCAAGCGGTTCCCATAGAGCTTTAGAACAAGGCACAGTTTTCCCTGCTGGCTCTTTCGGCGTGGGACCAGTCTCCAGACATATGGCCATTTTTGTGCCTGGAGCGGTGCCAAGTGGGACAGGGTGGTTTTGAGGCTGAAGGCAGCAGGAAAGCCTGCAGCCCCCAGGTCTGTGGGGCTACGCAAGCGGTTCCCAAAGAGCTTTAGAACAAGGCATAGTTTTCCCTGCTGGCTCTTTGGGCGTGGGACCAGTCTCCAGGCATATGGCCATTTTTGTGCCTGACGCGGCGCCAAGTTTAAAAGGGTGGTTTTGAGGCTGAAGGCAGCATGAAAGCCTGCAGCCTGCAGTCTATGGGGTACGCAAGAGGTTCCCAAAGAGCTTTAGAAAAAGCCACAGTTTTCCCTGCTGGCTCTTTGGGCGTGGGACCAGTCTCCAGACATGTGGCCATTTTTGTGCCTCACGCGGCGCCAAGTGGTATTGGGTGGTTTTGAGGCTGAAGGCAGCAGGAAAGCCTGCAGCCCCCAGGTCTGTGGGGCTACGCAAGCGGTTCCCAAAGAGCTTTAGAAAAAGCCACAGTTTTCCCTGCTGGCTCTTTGGGCGTGGGACCAGTCTCCAGACATATGGCCATTTTTGTGCCTGGCGCGGCGCCAAGTGGGAAAGGGTGGTTTTGAGGCTGAAGGCAGCAGGAAAGCCTGCAGCCCCCAGGTGTGTGGGGCTAGGCAAGCGGTTCTCAAAGAGCTTTAGAACAAGGCATAGTTTTCCCTGCTGGCTCTTTGGGCGTGGGACCAGTCTCCAGACATATGGCCATTTTTGTGCCTGGCGCGGCGCCAAGTGGGAAAGGGTGGTTTTGAGGCTGAAGGCAGCAGGAAAGCCTGCAGCCCTCAGGTGTGTGGGGCTACGCAAGCGGTTCCCAAAGAGCTTTAGAACAAGGCATAGTTTTCCCTGCTGGCTCTTTGGGCGTGGGACCAGTCTCCAGCCATATGGCCATTTTTGTGCCTGGCGCGGCGCCAAGTTTGAAAGGGTGGTTTTGAGGCTGAAGGCAGCATGAAAGCCTGCAGCCTGCAGTCTGTGGGGTACGCAAGCGGTTCCCAAAGAGCTTTAGAAAAAGCCACAGTTTTCCCTGCTGGCTCTTTGGGCGTGGGACCAGTCTCTAGACATAGGGCCATTTTTGTGCCTGGCGCGGTGCCAAGTGGGAAAGGGTGGTTTTGAGGCTGAAGGCAGCAGGAAAGCCTGCAGCCCCCAGGTCTGTGGGGCTACGCAAAGCGTTTCCCAAAGAGCTTTAGAACAAGGCATAGTTTTCCCTGCTGGCTCTTTGAGTGTGGGACCAGTCTCCAGACATATTGCCGTTTTTTGGCCTGGTGCGGCGCCAAGTGGGAAAGGGTGGTTTTGAGGCTGAAGGCAGCAGGAAAGCCTGCAGCCCCCAGGTGTGTGGGGCTACGCAAGCGGTTCCCAAAGAGCTTTAGAACAAGGCATAGTTTTCCCTGCTGGCTCTTTGGGCGTGGGACCAATCTCCAGACATATGGCCATTTTTGTGCCTGGCGCGGCGCCAAGTTTGAAAGGGTGGTTTTGAGGCTGAAGGCAGCAGGAAAGCCTGCAGCCCGCAGTCTGTGGGGCTACGCAAGCGGTTCCCAAAGAGCTTTAGAAAAAGCCACAGTTTTCCCTGCTGGCTCTTTGGGCGTGGGACCAATTTCCAGACATATTGCCGTTTTTGTGCCTGGCGCGGCGCCAAGTGGGAAAGGGTGGTTTTGAGGCTGAAGGCAGCAGGAAAGCCTGCAGCCCCCAGGTCTGTGGGGCTACGCAAGCGGTTCCCAAAGAGCTTTAGAACAAGGCATAGTTTTCCCTGCTGGCTCTTTGGGCGTGGGACCAGTCTCCAGACATATGGCCATTTTTGTGCCTGGCGCGGCGCCAAGTGGGAAAGGGTGGTTTTGAGGCTGAAGGCAGCAGGAAAGCCTGCAGCCCCCAGGTGTGTGGGGCTACGCAAGCGGTTCTCAAAGAGCTTTAGAACAAGGCATAGTTTTCCCTGCTGGCTCTTTGGGCGTGGGACCAGTCTCCAGACATATGGCCATTTTTGTGCCTGGCGCGGCGCCAAGTGGGAAAGGGTGGTTTTGAGGCTGAAGGCAGCAGGAAAGCCTGCAGCCCCCAGGTGTGTGGGGCTACGCAAGCGGTTCCCAAAGAGCTTTAGAACAAGGCCTAGTTTTCCCTGCTGGCTCTTTGGGCGTGGGACCAGTCTCCAGCCATATGGCCATTTTTGTGCCTGGCGCGGCGCCAAGTGGGATTGGGTGGTTTTGAGGCTGAAGGCAGCATGAAAGCCTGCAGCCTGCAGTCTGTGGGGTACGCAAGCGGTTCCCAAAGAGCTTTAGAAAAAGCCACAGTTTTCCCTGCTGGCTCTTTGGGCGTGGGACCAGTCTCTAGACATAGGGCCATTTTTGTGCCTGGCGCGGTGCCAAGTGGGAAAGGGTGGTTTTGAGGCTGAAGGCAGCAGGAAAGCCTGCAGCCCCCAGGTCTGTGGGGCTACGCAAAGCGTTTCCCAAAGAGCTTTAGAACAAGGCCTAGTTTTCCCTGCTGGCTCTTTGGGCGTGGGACCCATCTCCAGATATATGGCCATTTTTGTGCCTGGAGCGGCGCCAAGTGGGAAAGGGTGGTTTTGAGGCTGAAGGCAGCAGGAAAGCCTGCAGACGCCAGGTCTGTGGGGCCACGCAAGCGGTTCCCAAAGAGCTTTAGAACAAGGCATAGTTTTCCCTGCTGGCTCTTTGGTTGTGGGACCAATCTCCAGACATATTGCCATTTTTGTGCCTGGCGCGGCGCCAAGTGGGACAGGGTGGTTTTGAGGCTGAAGGCAGCAGGAAAGCCTGCAGCCCCCAGGTCTGTGGGGCTACGCAAGCGGTTGCCAAAGAGCTTTACAACAAGGCATAGTTTTCCCTGCTGGCTCTTTGGGCGTGGGACCAGTCTCCAGACATATGGCCATTTTTGTGCCTGGACGGACACCAAGTGGGAAAGGGTGGTTTTGAGGCTGAAGGCAGCAGGAAAGCCTGCAGCCCCCAGGTGTGTGGGGCTACGCAAGCGGTTCCCAAAGAGCTTTAGAACAAGGCATAGTTTTCCCTGCTCGCTCTTTGGGCGTGGGACCAGTCTCCAGACATATGGCCATTTTTGTGCCTGGCGCGGCGCCAAGTGGGAAAGGGTGGTTTTGAGGCTGAAGGCAGCAGGAAAGCCTGCAGCCCCCAGGTGTGTGGGGCCACGCCAGCGGTTCCCAAAGAGCTTTAGAACAAGGCATAGTTTTCCCTGCTGTCTCTTTGGGCGTGGGACCCATCTCCAGACATATGGCCATTTTTTTGCCTGTCGTGGCGCGAAGTTTGAAAGGGTGGTTTTGAGGCTGAAGGCAGCATGAAAGCCTGCAGCCTGCAGTCTGTGGGGTACGCAAGCGGTTCCCAAAGAGCTTTAGAAAAAGCCACAGTTTTCCCTGCTGGCTCTTTGGGCGTGGGACCAGTCTCCAGACATATGGCCATTTTTGTGCCTGGCGCGGCGCCAAGTGGGATTGGGTGGTTTTGAGGCTGAAGGCAGCAGGAAAGCCTGCAGCCCCCAGGTCTGTGGTGCCACGCAAGCGGTTCCCAAAGAGCTTTAGAACAAGGCATAGTTTTCCCTGCTGGCTCTTTGGGCGTGGGACCAGTCTCCAGACATATTGCCATTTTTGTGCTGGGCGCGGCGCCAAGTGGGAAAGGGTGGTTTTGAGGCTGAAGACAGCAGGAAAGCCTGCAGCCCCCAGGTGTGTGGGGCCACGCCAGCGGTTCCCAAAGAGCTTTAGAACAAAGCATAGTTTTCCCTGCTGGCTCTGTGGGCGTGGGACCAATCTCCAGACATATGGCCATTTTTGTGCCTCGAGCGACGCCAAAGTGGGAAAGGGTGGTTCTGAGGCTGAAGGCAGCAGGAAAGCCTGCAGCCCCCAGGTCCGTGGGGCTACGCAAGCGGTTCCCAAAGAGCTTTAGAACAAGGCATAGTTTTCCCTGCTGGCTCTTTGGGCATGGGACCAGTCTCCAGACATATGGCCATTTTTGTGCCTGGCGCGGCGCCAAGTGGGAAAGGGCGGTTTTGAGGCTGAAGGCAGCAGGAAAGCCTGCAGCCCCCAGGTGTGTGGGGCTACGCAAGCGGTTCCCAAAGAGCTTTAGAACAAGGCATAGTTTTCCCTGCTGGCTCTTTGGGCGTGGGAACAGTCTCCAGACATATGGCCATTTTTGTGCCTGGCGCGGCGCCAAGTTTGAAAGGGTGGTTTTGAGGGTGAAGGCAGCATGAAAGCCTGCAGCCTGCAGTCTGTGGGGTACGCAAGCGGTTCCCAGAGAGCTTTAGAACAAGGCATAGTTTTCCCTGCTGGCTCTTTGGGCGTGGGACCCATCTCCAGACATATGGCCATTTTTGTGCCTGGCGCGGGGCCTAGTTTGAAAGGGTGGTTTTGAGGCTGAAGGCAGCAGGAAATCCTGCAGCCTGCAGTCTGTGGGGTACGCAAGCGGTTCCCAAAGAGGTTTAGAACAAGGCATAGTTTTCCCTGCTGGCTCTTTGGGCGTGGGACCAGTCTCCAGGCATATGGCCATTTTTGTGCCTGGCGCGGTGCCAAGTGGGAAAGGGTGGTTTTGAGGCTGAAGGCAGCAGGAAAGCCTGCAGCCCCCAGGTCTGTGGGGCTACGCAAGCGGTTCCCAAAGAGCTTTACAACAAGGCCTAGTTTTCCCTGCTGGCTCTTTGGGCGTGGGACCAGTCTCCAGACATATGGCCATTTTTGTACCTGGCGCGGCGCCAAGTTTGAAAGGGTGGTTTTGAGTCCGAAGGCAGCAGGAAAGCCTGCAGCCCCCAGGTGTGTGGGGCTACGCAAGCGGTTCCCAAAGAGCTTTAGAAAAAGCCACAGTTTTCCCTCCTGGCTCTTTGAGTGTGGGACCAGTCTCCAGACATATGGCCATTTTTGTGCCGGGCGCGGCGCCAAGTGGGAAAGGGTGGTTTTGAGGCTGAAGGCAGCAGGAAAGCCTGCAGCCCCCAGGTGTGTGGGGCCACGCCAGCGGTTCCCAAAGAGCTTTACAACAAGGCATAGTTTTCCCTGCTGGCTCTGTGGGCGTGGGACCAATCTCCAGACATATGGCCATTTTTGTGCCTCGAGCGACGCCAAAGTGGGAAAGGGTGGTTCTGAGGCTGAAGGCAGCAGGAAAGCCTGCAGCCCCCAGGTGTGTGGGGCTACGCAAGCGGTTCCCAAAGAGCTTTAGAACAAGGCATAGTTTTCCCTGCTGGCTCTTTGGGCGTGGGACCAGTCTCCAGACATATGGCCATTTTTGTGCCTGGCGCGGCGCCAAGTGGGAAAGGGCGGTTTTGAGGCTGAAGGCAGCAGGAAAGCCTGCAGCCCCCAGGTCTGTGGGGCTACGCAAGCGGTTCCCAAAGAGCTTTAGAACAAGGCCTAGTTTTCCCTGCTGGCTCTTTGGGCGTGGGACCAGTCTCCAGACATATGGCCATTTTTGTGCCTGGCGCGGCGCCAAGTTTGAAAGGGTGGTTTTGAGGCTGAAGGCAGCATGAAAGCCTGCAGCCTGCACTCTGTGGGGTACGCAAGAGGTTCCCAAAGAGCTTTAGAAAAAGCCACAGTTTTCCCTGCTGGCTCTTTGGGCGTGGGACCAGTCTCCAGACATATGGCCATTTTTGTGCCTGGCGCGGCGCCAAGTGGGAAAGGGTCGTTTTGAGGCTGAAGGCAGCAGGAAAGCCTGCAGCCCCCAGGTGTGTGGGGCTACGCAAGCGGTTCCCAAAGAGCTTTAGAACAAGGCATAGTTTTCCCTGCTGGCTCTTTGGGCGTGGGACCCATCTCCAGACATATGGCCATTTTTGTGCCTGGCGCAGCGCCAAGTAGGAAAGGGTTGTTTTGAGGCTGAAGGCAGCAGGAAAGCCTGCAGCCCCCAGGTCTGTGGGGCCACGCAAGCGGTTCCCAAAGAGCTTTAGAACAAGGCATAATTTTCCCTCCTGGCTCTTTGAGTGTGGGACCAGTCTCCAGACATATTGCCGTTTTTGGGCCTGGTGCGGCACCAAGTGGGAAAGGGTGGTTTTGAGGCTGAAGGCAGCAGGAAAGCCTGCAGCCCCCAGGTGTGTGGGGCTACGCAAGCGGTTCCCAAAGAGCTTTAGAACAAGGCCTAATTTTCCCTGCTGGCTCTTTGGGCGTGGGACCAGTCTCCAGACATATGGCCATTTTTGTGCCTGGCGCGGCGCCTAGTTTGAAAGGTTGGTTTTGAGGCTGAAGGCAGCAGGAAAGCCTGCAGCCCCCAGGTCTGTGGGGCTATGCAAGCGGTTCCCAATGAGCTTTAGAAAAAGCCACAGTTTTCCCTGCTGGCTCTTTGGGCGTGGGACCAATCTCCAGACATATGGCCATTTTTGTGCCTGGCGCGGCGCCAAGTGGGAAAGGGTGGTTTTGAGGCTGAAGGCAGCAGGAAAGCCTGCAGCCCCCAGGTGTGTGGGGCTACGCAAGCAGTTCCCAAAGAGCTTTAGAACAAGGCATAGTTTTCCCTGCTGGCTCTTTGGGCGTGGGACCAGTCTCCAGACATATGGCCATTTTTGTGCCTGGCGCGGCGCCAAGTGGGAAAGGGCGGTTTTGAGGCTGAAGACAGCAGGAAAGCCTGCAGCCCCCAGGTGTGTGGGGCTACGCAAGCGGTTCCCAAAGAGCTTTAGAACAAGGCATAGTTTTCCCTGCTGGCTCTTTGGGCGTGGGACCAGTCTCCAGACATATGGCCATTTTTGTGCCTGGCGCGGCGCCAAGTTTGAAAGGATGGTTTTGAGGCTGAAGGCAGCATGAAAGCCTGCAGCCTGCAGTCTGTGGGGTACGCAAGCGGTTCCCAAAGAGCTTTAGAAAAAGGCATAGTTTTCCCTGCTGGCTCTTTGGGCGTGGGACCAGTCTCCAGACATATGGCCATTTTTGTGCCTGGCGCGGCGCCTAGTTTGAAAGGGTGGTTTTGAGGCTGAAGGCAGCAGGAAAGCCTGCAGCCTGCAGTCTGTGGGGTACGCAAGCGGTTCCCAAAGAGCTTTAGAACAAGGCATAGTTTTCCCTGCTGGCTCTTTGAGTGTGGGACCAGTCTCCAGACATATTGCCGTTTTTGGGCCTGGTGCGGCACCAAGTGGGAAAGGGTGGTTTTGAGGCTGAAGGCAGCAGGAAAGCCTGCAGCCCCCAGGTGTGTGGGGCTACGCAAGCGGTTCCCAAAGAGCTTTAGAACAAGGCATAGTTTTCCCTGCTGGCTCTTTGGGCGTGGGACCAGTCTCCAGACATATGGCCATTTTTGTGCCTGGCGCGGCGCCTAGTTTGAAAGGTTGGTTTTGAGGCTGAAGGCAGCAGGAAAGCCTGCAGCCCCCAGGTCCTTGGGGCTACGCAAGCGGTTCCCAATGAGCTTTAGAAAAAGCCACATTTTTCCCTCCTGGCTCTTTGGGCGTGGGACCAGTCTCCAGACATATGGCCATTTTTGTGCCTGGCGCGGTGTCAAGTGGGAAAGGGTGGTTTTGAGGCTGAAGGCAGCAGGAAAGCCTGCAGCCCCCAGGTGTGTGGGGCTACGCAAGCGGTTCCCATAGAGCTTTAGAACAAGGCACAGTTTTCCCTGCTGGCTCTTTCGGCGTGGGACCAGTCTCCAGACATATGGCCATTTTTGTGCCTGGAGCGGTGCCAAGTGGGACAGGGTGGTTTTGAGGCTGAAGGCAGCAGGAAAGCCTGCAGCCCCCAGGTCTGTGGGGCTACGCAAGCGGTTCCCAAAGAGCTTTAGAACAAGGCATAGTTTTCCCTGCTGGCTCTTTGGGCGTGGGACCAGTCTCCAGGCATATGGCCATTTTTGTGCCTGACGCGGCGCCAAGTTTAAAAGGGTGGTTTTGAGGCTGAAGGCAGCATGAAAGCCTGCAGCCTGCAGTCTATGGGGTACGCAAGAGGTTCCCAAAGAGCTTTAGAAAAAGCCACAGTTTTCCCTGCTGGCTCTTTGGGCGTGGGACCAGTCTCCAGACATGTGGCCATTTTTGTGCCTCACGCGGCGCCAAGTGGTATTGGGTGGTTTTGAGGCTGAAGGCAGCAGGAAAGCCTGCAGCCCCCAGGTCTGTGGGGCTACGCAAGCGGTTCCCAAAGAGCTTTAGAAAAAGCCACAGTTTTCCCTGCTGGCTCTTTGGGCGTGGGACCAGTCTCCAGACATATGGCCATTTTTGTGCCTGGCGCGGCGCCAAGTGGGAAAGGGTGGTTTTGAGGCTGAAGGCAGCAGGAAAGCCTGCAGCCCCCAGGTGTGTGGGGCTACGCAAGCGGTTCTCAAAGAGCTTTAGAACAAGGCATAGTTTTCCCTGCTGGCTCTTTGGGCGTGGGACCAGTCTCCAGACATATGGCCATTTTTGTGCCTGGCGCGGCGCCAAGTGGGAAAGGGTGGTTTTGAGGCTGAAGGCAGCAGGAAAGCCTGCAGCCCTCAGGTGTGTGGGGCTACGCAAGCGGTTCCCAAAGAGCTTTAGAACAAGGCATAGTTTTCCCTGCTGGCTCTTTGGGCGTGGGACCAGTCTCCAGCCATATGGCCATTTTTGTGCCTGGCGCGGCGCCAAGTTTGAAAGGGTGGTTTTGAGGCTGAAGGCAGCATGAAAGCCTGCAGCCTGCAGTCTGTGGGGTACGCAAGCGGTTCCCAAAGAGCTTTAGAAAAAGCCACAGTTTTCCCTGCTGGCTCTTTGGGCGTGGGACCAGTCTCTAGACATAGGGCCATTTTTGTGCCTGGCGCGGTGCCAAGTGGGAAAGGGTGGTTTTGAGGCTGAAGGCAGCAGGAAAGCCTGCAGCCCCCAGGTCTGTGGGGCTACGCAAAGCGTTTCCCAAAGAGCTTTAGAACAAGGCATAGTTTTCCCTGCTGGCTCTTTGAGTGTGGGACCAGTCTCCAGACATATTGCCGTTTTTTGGCCTGGTGCGGCGCCAAGTGGGAAAGGGTGGTTTTGAGGCTGAAGGCAGCAGGAAAGCCTGCAGCCCCCAGGTGTGTGGGGCTACGCAAGCGGTTCCCAAAGAGCTTTAGAACAAGGCATAGTTTTCCCTGCTGGCTCTTTGGGCGTGGGACCAATCTCCAGACATATGGCCATTTTTGTGCCTGGCGCGGCGCCAAGTTTGAAAGGGTGGTTTTGAGGCTGAAGGCAGCAGGAAAGCCTGCAGCCCGCAGTCTGTGGGGCTACGCAAGCGGTTCCCAAAGAGCTTTAGAAAAAGCCACAGTTTTCCCTGCTGGCTCTTTGGGCGTGGGACCAATTTCCAGACATATTGCCGTTTTTGTGCCTGGCGCGGCGCCAAGTGGGAAAGGGTGGTTTTGAGGCTGAAGGCAGCAGGAAAGCCTGCAGCCCCCAGGTCTGTGGGGCTACGCAAGCGGTTCCCAAAGAGCTTTAGAACAAGGCATAGTTTTCCCTGCTGGCTCTTTGGGCGTGGGACCAGTCTCCAGACATATGGCCATTTTTGTGCCTGGCGCGGCGCCAAGTGGGAAAGGGTGGTTTTGAGGCTGAAGGCAGCAGGAAAGCCTGCAGCCCCCAGGTGTGTGGGGCTACGCAAGCGGTTCTCAAAGAGCTTTAGAACAAGGCATAGTTTTCCCTGCTGGCTCTTTGGGCGTGGGACCAGTCTCCAGACATATGGCCATTTTTGTGCCTGGCGCGGCGCCAAGTGGGAAAGGGTGGTTTTGAGGCTGAAGGCAGCAGGAAAGCCTGCAGCCCCCAGGTGTGTGGGGCTACGCAAGCGGTTCCCAAAGAGCTTTAGAACAAGGCCTAGTTTTCCCTGCTGGCTCTTTGGGCGTGGGACCAGTCTCCAGCCATATGGCCATTTTTGTGCCTGGCGCGGCGCCAAGTGGGATTGGGTGGTTTTGAGGCTGAAGGCAGCATGAAAGCCTGCAGCCTGCAGTCTGTGGGGTACGCAAGCGGTTCCCAAAGAGCTTTAGAAAAAGCCACAGTTTTCCCTGCTGGCTCTTTGGGCGTGGGACCAGTCTCTAGACATAGGGCCATTTTTGTGCCTGGCGCGGTGCCAAGTGGGAAAGGGTGGTTTTGAGGCTGAAGGCAGCAGGAAAGCCTGCAGCCCCCAGGTCTGTGGGGCTACGCAAGCGGTTCCCAAAGAGCTTTACAACAAGGCCTAGTTTTCCCTGCTGGCTCTTTGGGCGTGGGACCAGTCTCCAGACATATGGCCATTTTTGTACCTGGCGCGGCGCCAAGTTTGAAAGGGTGGTTTTGAGTCCGAAGGCAGCAGGAAAGCCTGCAGCCCCCAGGTGTGTGGGGCTACGCAAGCGGTTCCCAAAGAGCTTTAGAAAAAGCCACAGTTTTCCCTCCTGGCTCTTTGAGTGTGGGACCAGTCTCCAGACATATGGCCATTTTTGTGCCGGGCGCGGCGCCAAGTGGGAAAGGGTGGTTTTGAGGCTGAAGGCAGCAGGAAAGCCTGCAGCCCCCAGGTGTGTGGGGCCACGCCAGCGGTTCCCAAAGAGCTTTACAACAAGGCATAGTTTTCCCTGCTGGCTCTGTGGGCGTGGGACCAATCTCCAGACATATGGCCATTTTTGTGCCTCGAGCGACGCCAAAGTGGGAAAGGGTGGTTTTGAGGCTGAAGGCAGCAGGAAAGCCTGCAGCCCCCAGGTGTGTGGGGCTACGCAAGCGGTTCCCAAAGAGCTTTAGAACAAGGCATAGTTTTCCCTGCTGGCTCTTTGGGCGTGGGACCCATCTCCAGACATATGGCCATTTTTGTGCCTGGCGCAGCGCCAAGTAGGAAAGGGTTGTTTTGAGGCTGAAGGCAGCAGGAAAGCCTGCAGCCCCCAGGTCTGTGGGGCCACGCAAGCGGTTCCCAAAGAGCTTTAGAACAAGGCATAATTTTCCCTCCTGGCTCTTTGAGTGTGGGACCAGTCTCCAGACATATTGCCGTTTTTGGGCCTGGTGCGGCACCAAGTGGGAAAGGGTGGTTTTGAGGCTGAAGGCAGCAGGAAAGCCTGCAGCCCCCAGGTGTGTGGGGCTACGCAAGCGGTTCCCAAAGAGCTTTAGAACAAGGCCTAATTTTCCCTGCTGGCTCTTTGGGCGTGGGACCAGTCTCCAGACATATGGCCATTTTTGTGCCTGGCGCGGCGCCTAGTTTGAAAGGTTGGTTTTGAGGCTGAAGGCAGCAGGAAAGCCTGCAGCCCCCAGGTCTGTGGGGCTATGCAAGCGGTTCCCAATGAGCTTTAGAAAAAGCCACAGTTTTCCCTGCTGGCTCTTTGGGCGTGGGACCAATCTCCAGACATATGGCCATTTTTGTGCCTGGCGCGGCGCCAAGTGGGAAAGGGTGGTTTTGAGGCTGAAGGCAGCAGGAAAGCCTGCAGCCCCCAGGTGTGTGGGGCTACGCAAGCAGTTCCCAAAGAGCTTTAGAACAAGGCATAGTTTTCCCTGCTGGCTCTTTGGGCGTGGGACCAGTCTCCAGACATATGGCCATTTTTGTGCCTGGCGCGGCGCCAAGTGGGAAAGGGCGGTTTTGAGGCTGAAGACAGCAGGAAAGCCTGCAGCCCCCAGGTGTGTGGGGCTACGCAAGCGGTTCCCAAAGAGCTTTAGAACAAGGCATAGTTTTCCCTGCTGGCTCTTTGGGCGTGGGACCAGTCTCCAGACATATGGCCATTTTTGTGCCTGGCGCGGCGCCAAGTTTGAAAGGATGGTTTTGAGGCTGAAGGCAGCATGAAAGCCTGCAGCCTGCAGTCTGTGGGGTACGCAAGCGGTTCCCAAAGAGCTTTAGAAAAAGGCATAGTTTTCCCTGCTGGCTCTTTGGGCGTGGGACCAGTCTCCAGACATATGGCCATTTTTGTGCCTGGCGCGGCGCCTAGTTTGAAAGGGTGGTTTTGAGGCTGAAGGCAGCAGGAAAGCCTGCAGCCTGCAGTCTGTGGGGTACGCAAGCGGTTCCCAAAGAGCTTTAGAACAAGGCATAGTTTTCCCTGCTGGCTCTTTGAGTGTGGGACCAGTCTCCAGACATATTGCCGTTTTTGGGCCTGGTGCGGCACCAAGTGGGAAAGGGTGGTTTTGAGGCTGAAGGCAGCAGGAAAGCCTGCAGCCCCCAGGTGTGTGGGGCTACGCAAGCGGTTCCCAAAGAGCTTTAGAACAAGGCATAGTTTTCCCTGCTGGCTCTTTGGGCGTGGGACCAGTCTCCAGACATATGGCCATTTTTGTGCCTGGCGCGGCGCCTAGTTTGAAAGGTTGGTTTTGAGGCTGAAGGCAGCAGGAAAGCCTGCAGCCCCCAGGTCCTTGGGGCTACGCAAGCGGTTCCCAATGAGCTTTAGAAAAAGCCACATTTTTCCCTCCTGGCTCTTTGGGCGTGGGACCAGTCTCCAGACATATGGCCATTTTTGTGCCTGGCGCGGTGTCAAGTGGGAAAGGGTGGTTTTGAGGCTGAAGGCAGCAGGAAAGCCTGCAGCCCCCAGGTGTGTGGGGCTACGCAAGCGGTTCCCATAGAGCTTTAGAACAAGGCACAGTTTTCCCTGCTGGCTCTTTCGGCGTGGGACCAGTCTCCAGACATATGGCCATTTTTGTGCCTGGAGCGGTGCCAAGTGGGACAGGGTGGTTTTGAGGCTGAAGGCAGCAGGAAAGCCTGCAGCCCCCAGGTCTGTGGGGCTACGCAAGCGGTTCCCAAAGAGCTTTAGAACAAGGCATAGTTTTCCCTGCTGGCTCTTTGGGCGTGGGACCAGTCTCCAGGCATATGGCCATTTTTGTGCCTGACGCGGCGCCAAGTTTAAAAGGGTGGTTTTGAGGCTGAAGGCAGCATGAAAGCCTGCAGCCTGCAGTCTATGGGGTACGCAAGAGGTTCCCAAAGAGCTTTAGAAAAAGCCACAGTTTTCCCTGCTGGCTCTTTGGGCGTGGGACCAGTCTCCAGACATGTGGCCATTTTTGTGCCTCACGCGGCGCCAAGTGGTATTGGGTGGTTTTGAGGCTGAAGGCAGCAGGAAAGCCTGCAGCCCCCAGGTCTGTGGGGCTACGCAAGCGGTTCCCAAAGAGCTTTAGAAAAAGCCACAGTTTTCCCTGCTGGCTCTTTGGGCGTGGGACCAGTCTCCAGACATATGGCCATTTTTGTGCCTGGCGCGGCGCCAAGTGGGAAAGGGTGGTTTTGAGGCTGAAGGCAGCAGGAAAGCCTGCAGCCCCCAGGTGTGTGGGGCTAGGCAAGCGGTTCTCAAAGAGCTTTAGAACAAGGCATAGTTTTCCCTGCTGGCTCTTTGGGCGTGGGACCAGTCTCCAGACATATGGCCATTTTTGTGCCTGGCGCGGCGCCAAGTGGGAAAGGGTGGTTTTGAGGCTGAAGGCAGCAGGAAAGCCTGCAGCCCTCAGGTGTGTGGGGCTACGCAAGCGGTTCCCAAAGAGCTTTAGAACAAGGCATAGTTTTCCCTGCTGGCTCTTTGGGCGTGGGACCAGTCTCCAGCCATATGGCCATTTTTGTGCCTGGCGCGGCGCCAAGTTTGAAAGGGTGGTTTTGAGGCTGAAGGCAGCATGAAAGCCTGCAGCCTGCAGTCTGTGGGGTACGCAAGCGGTTCCCAAAGAGCTTTAGAAAAAGCCACAGTTTTCCCTGCTGGCTCTTTGGGCGTGGGACCAGTCTCTAGACATAGGGCCATTTTTGTGCCTGGCGCGGTGCCAAGTGGGAAAGGGTGGTTTTGAGGCTGAAGGCAGCAGGAAAGCCTGCAGCCCCCAGGTCTGTGGGGCTACGCAAAGCGTTTCCCAAAGAGCTTTAGAACAAGGCATAGTTTTCCCTGCTGGCTCTTTGAGTGTGGGACCAGTCTCCAGACATATTGCCGTTTTTTGGCCTGGTGCGGCGCCAAGTGGGAAAGGGTGGTTTTGAGGCTGAAGGCAGCAGGAAAGCCTGCAGCCCCCAGGTGTGTGGGGCTACGCAAGCGGTTCCCAAAGAGCTTTAGAACAAGGCATAGTTTTCCCTGCTGGCTCTTTGGGCGTGGGACCAATCTCCAGACATATGGCCATTTTTGTGCCTGGCGCGGCGCCAAGTTTGAAAGGGTGGTTTTGAGGCTGAAGGCAGCAGGAAAGCCTGCAGCCCGCAGTCTGTGGGGCTACGCAAGCGGTTCCCAAAGAGCTTTAGAAAAAGCCACAGTTTTCCCTGCTGGCTCTTTGGGCGTGGGACCAATTTCCAGACATATTGCCGTTTTTGTGCCTGGCGCGGCGCCAAGTGGGAAAGGGTGGTTTTGAGGCTGAAGGCAGCAGGAAAGCCTGCAGCCCCCAGGTCTGTGGGGCTACGCAAGCGGTTCCCAAAGAGCTTTAGAACAAGGCATAGTTTTCCCTGCTGGCTCTTTGGGCGTGGGACCAGTCTCCAGACATATGGCCATTTTTGTGCCTGGCGCGGCGCCAAGTGGGAAAGGGTGGTTTTGAGGCTGAAGGCAGCAGGAAAGCCTGCAGCCCCCAGGTGTGTGGGGCTACGCAAGCGGTTCTCAAAGAGCTTTAGAACAAGGCATAGTTTTCCCTGCTGGCTCTTTGGGCGTGGGACCAGTCTCCAGACATATGGCCATTTTTGTGCCTGGCGCGGCGCCAAGTGGGAAAGGGTGGTTTTGAGGCTGAAGGCAGCAGGAAAGCCTGCAGCCCCCAGGTGTGTGGGGCTACGCAAGGGGTTCCCAAAGAGCTTTAGAACAAGGCCTAGTTTTCCCTGCTGGCTCTTTGGGCGTGGGACCAGTCTCCAGCCATATGGCCATTTTTGTGCCTGGCGCGGCGCCAAGTGGGATTGGGTGGTTTTGAGGCTGAAGGCAGCATGAAAGCCTGCAGCCTGCAGTCTGTGGGGTACGCAAGCGGTTCCCAAAGAGCTTTAGAAAAAGCCACAGTTTTCCCTGCTGGCTCTTTGGGCGTGGGACCAGTCTCTAGACATAGGGCCATTTTTGTGCCTGGCGCGGTGCCAAGTGGGAAAGGGTGGTTTTGAGGCTGAAGGCAGCAGGAAAGCCTGCAGCCCCCAGGTCTGTGGGGCTACGCAAAGCGTTTCCCAAAGAGCTTTAGAACAAGGCATAGTTTTCCCTGCTGGCTCTTTGAGTGTGGGACCAGTCTCCAGACATATTGCCGTTTTTTGGCCTGGTGCGGCACCAAGTGGGAAAGGGTGGTTTTGAGGCTGAAGGCAGCAGGAAAGCCTGCAGCCCCCAGGTGTGTGGGGCTACGCAAGCGGTTCCCAAAGAGCTTTAGAACAAGGCATAGTTTTCCCTGCTGGCTCTTTGGGCGTGGGACCAATCTCCAGACATATGGCCATTTTTGTGCCTGGCGCGGCGCCAAGTTTGAAAGGGTGGTTTTGAGGCTGAAGGCAGCAGGAAAGCCTGCAGCCCGCAGTCTGTGGGGCTACGCAAGCGGTTCCCAAAGAGCTTTAGAAAAAGCCACAGTTTTCCCTGCTGGCTCTTTGGGCGTGGGACCAATTTCCAGACATATGGCCATTTTTGTGCCTGGCGCGGCGCCAAGTGGGAAAGGGTGGTTTTGAGGCTGAAGGCAGCAGGAAAGCCTGCAGCCCCCAGGTCTGTGGGGCTACGCAAGCGGTTCCCAAAGAGCTTTAGAACAAGGCATAGTTTTCCCTGCTGGCTCTTTGGGCGTGGGAGCAGTCTCCAGACATATGGCCATTTTTGTGCCTGGCGCGGCGCCAAGTGGGAAAGGGTGGTTTTGAGGCTGAAGGCAGCAGGAAAGCCTGCAGCCCCCAGGTGTGTGGGGCTACGCAAGCGGTTCCCAAAGAGCTTTAGAACAAGGCCTAGTTTTCCCTGCTGGCTCTTTGGGCGTGGGACCAGTCTCCAGACATATGGCCATTTTTGTGCCTGGCGCGGCGCCAAGTGGGAAAGGGTGGTTTTGAGGCTGAAGGCAGCAGGAAAGCCTGCAGCCCCCAGGTGTGTGGGGCTACGCAAGCGGTTCCCAAAGAGCTTTAGAACAAGGCCTAGTTTTCCCTGCTGGCTCTTTGGGCGTGGGACCAGTCTCCAGCCATATGGCCATTTTTGTGCCTGGCGCGGCGCCAAGTGGGATTGGGTGGTTTTGAGGCTGAAGGCAGCATGAAAGCCTGCAGCCTGCAGTCTGTGGGGTACTCAAGCGGTTCCCAAAGAGCTTTAGAAAAAGCCACAGTTTTCCCTGCTGGCTCTTTGGGCGTGGGACCAGTCTCTAGACATAGGGCCATTTTTGTGCCTGGCGCGGTGCCAAGTGGGAAAGGGTGGTTTTGAGGCTGAAGGCAGCAGGAAAGCCTGCAGCCCCCAGGTCTGTGGGGCTACGCAAAGCGTTTCCCAAAGAGCTTTAGAACAAGGCATAGTTTTCCCTGCTGGCTCTTTGAGTGTGGGACCAGTCTCCAGACATATTGCCGTTTTTTGGCCTGGTGCGGCACCAAGTGGGAAAGGGTGGTTTTGAGGCTGAAGGCAGCAGGAAAGCCTGCAGCCCCCAGGTGTGTGGGGCTACGCAAGCGGTTCCCAAAGAGCTTTAGAACAAGGCATAGTTTTCCCTGCTGGCTCTTTGGGCGTGGGACCAATCTCCAGACATATGGCCATTTTTGTGCCTGGCGCGGCGCCAAGTTTGAAAGGGTGGTTTTGAGGCTGAAGGCAGCAGGAAAGCCTGCAGCCCGCAGTCTGTGGGGCTACGCAAGCGGTTCCCAAAGAGCTTTAGAAAAAGCCACAGTTTTCCCTGCTGGCTCTTTGGGCGTGGGACCAATTTCCAGACATATTGCCGTTTTTGTGCCTGGCGCGGCGCCAAGTGGGAAAGGGTGGTTTTGAGGCTGAAGGCAGCAGGAAAGCCTGCAGCCCCCAGGTCTGTGGGGCTACGCAAGCGGTTCCCAAAGAGCTTTAGAACAAGGCATAGTTTTCCCTGCTGGCTCTTTGGGCGTGGGACCAGTCTCCAGACATATGGCCATTTTTGTGCCTGGCGCGGCGCCAAGTGGGAAAGGGTGGTTTTGAGGCTGAAGGCAGCAGGAAAGCCTGCAGCCCCCAGGTGTGTGGGGCTACGCAAGCGGTTCTCAAAGAGCTTTAGAACAAGGCATAGTTTTCCCTGCTGGCTCTTTGGGCGTGGGAGCAGTCTCCAGACATATGGCCATTTTTGTGCCTGGCGCGGCGCCAAGTGGGATTGGGTGGTTTTGAGGCTGAAGGCAGCATGAAAGCCTGCAGCCTGCAGTCTGTGGGGTACGCAAGCGGTTCCCAAAGAGCTTTAGAAAAAGCCACAGTTTTCCCTGCTGGCTCTTTGGGCGTGGGACCAGTCTCTAGACATAGGGCCATTTTTGTGCCTGGCGCGGTGCCAAGTGGGAAAGGGTGGTTTTGAGGCTGAAGGCAGCAGGAAAGCCTGCAGCCCCCAGGTCTGTGGGGCTACGCAAAGCGTTTCCCAAAGAGCTTTAGAACAAGGCATAGTTTTCCCTGCTGGCTCTTTGAGTGTGGGACCAGTCTCCTGACATATTGCCGTTTTTTGGCCTGGTGCGGCACCAAGTGGGAAAGGGTGGTTTTGAGGCTGAAGGCAGCAGGAAAGCCTGCAGCCCCCAGGTCTGTGGGGCTACGCAAAGCGGTTCCCAAAGAGCTTTAGAACAAGGCCTAGTTTTCCCTGCTGGCTCTTTGGGCGTGGGACCAATCTCCAGACATATGGCCATTTTTGTGCCTGGCGCGGCGCCAAGTTTGAAAGGGTGGTTTTGAGGCTGAAGGCAGCATGAAAGCCTGCAGCCTGCAGTCTGTGGGGTACGCAAGCGGTTGCCAAAGAGCTTTAGAAAAAGCCACAGTTTTCCCTGCTGGCTCTTTGGGCGTGGGACCAGTCTCCAGACATATGGCCATTTTTGTGCCTGGCGTGGCGCCAAGTGGGAAAGGGTGGTTTTGAGGCTGAAGGCAGCAGGAAAGCCTGCAGCCCCCAGGTCCGTGGGGCTACGCAAGCGGTTCCCAAAGAGCTTTAGAACAAGGCCTAGTTTTCCCTGCTGGCTCTTTGGGCGTGGGACCAGTCTCCAGACATATGGCCATTTTTGTGCCAGGCGCGGCGCCAAGTGGAAAAGGGTGGTTTTGAGGCTGAAGGCAGCAGGAAAGCCTGCAGCCCGCAGGTGTGTGGGGCTATGCAAGCGGTTCCCAAAGAGCTTTAGAACAAGGCATAGTTTTCCCTGCTGTCTCTTTGGGCGTGGACCAGTCTCCAGACATATGGCCATTTTTGTGCCTCGAGCGACGCCAAAGTGGGAAAGGGTGGTTTTGAGGCTGAAGGCAGCAGGAAAGCCTGCAGCCCGCAGGTGTGTGGGGCCATGCCAGCGGTTCCCAAAGAGCTTTAGAACAAGGCATAGTTTTCCCTGCTGGCTCTTTGGGCGTGGGACCAGTCTCCAGACATATGGCCATTTTTGTGCCTGGCGCGGCGCCAAGTTGGAAAGGGTGGTTTTGAGGCTGAAGGCAGCAGGAAAGCCTGCAGCCCCCAGGTCCATGGGGCTACGCAAGCTGTTCCCAAAGAGCTTTAGAACAAGGCATAGTTTTCCCTGCTGGCTCTTTAGGTGTGGGACCAGTCTCCAGACACATGGCCATTTTTGTGCCTGGCGCGGCGCCAAGTGGGAAAGGGTGGTTTTGAGGCTGAAGGCAGCAGGAAAGCCTGCAGCCCCCAGGTCCGTGGGGCTACGCAAGCGATTCCCAAAGAGCTTTAGAACAAGGCATAGTTTTCCCTGCTGGCTCTTTGGGCGTGGGACCAATCTCCAGACATATGGCCATTTTTGTGCCGGGCGCTGCGCCAAGTGGGAAAGGGTGGTTTTGAGGCTGAAGGCAGCAGGAAAGCCTGCAGCCCCCAGGTCCGTGGGGCTACGCAAGCGTTTCCCAAAGAGCTTTAGAACAAGGCATAGTTTTCCCTGCTGGCTCTTTGGGCGTGGGACCAATCTCCAGACATATGGCCATTTTTGTGCCTGGCGCAGCGCCAAGTTTGAAAGGGTGGTTTTGAGGCTGAAGGCAGCATGAAAGCCTGCAGCCTGCAGTCTGTGGGGTATGCAAGAGGTTCCCAAAGAGCTTTAGAACAAGGCATAGTTTTCCCTGCTGGCTCTTTGGGCGTGGGACCAGTCTCCAGACATATGGCCAGTTTTGTGCCTGGCGCTGCGCCAAGTGGGAAAGGGTGGTTTTGAGGCTGAAGGCAGCAGGAAAGCCTGCAGCCCCCAGGTGTGTGGGGCCACGCCAGCGGTTCCCAAAGACCTTTAGAACAAGGCATAGTTTTCCCTGCTGGCTCTTTGGGCGTGGGACCAATCTGCAGACATATGGCCATTTTTGTGCCTCGAGCGACGCCAAAGTGGGAAAGGGTGGTTTTGAGGCTGAAGGCAGCAGGAAAGCCTGCAGCCCCCAGGTGTGTGGGGCTACGCAAGCGGTTGCCAAAGAGCTTTAGAACAAGGCATAGTTTTCCCTGCTGGCTCTTTGGGCGTGGGACCAATCTCCAGACATATGGCCATTTTTGTGCCTGGCGCGGCGCCAAGTTTGAAAGGGTGGTTTTGAGGCTGAAGGCAGCAGGAAAGCCTGCAGCCCGCAGTCTGTGGGGCTACGCAAGCGGTTCCCAAAGAGCTTTAGAAAAAGCCACAGTTTTCCCTGCTGGCTCTTTGGGCGTGGGACCAATTTCCAGACATATTGCCGTTTTTGTGCCTGGCGCGGCGCCAAGTGGGAAAGGGTGGTTTTGAGGCTGAAGGCAGCAGGAAAGCCTGCAGCCCCCAGGTCTGTGGGGCTACGCAAGCGGTTCCCAAAGAGCTTTAGAACAAGGCATAGTTTTCCCTGCTGGCTCTTTGGGCGTGGGAGCAGTCTCCAGACATATGGCCATTTTTGTGCCTGGCGCGGCGCCAAGTGGGAAAGGGTGGTTTTGAGGCTGAAGGCAGCAGGAAAGCCTGCAGCCCCCAGGTGTGTGGGGCTACGCAAGCGGTTCCCAAAGAGCTTTAGAACAAGGCATAGTTTTCCCTGCTGGCTCTTTGGGCGTGGGAGCAGTCTCCAGACATATGGCCATTTTTGTGCCTGGCGCGGCGCCAAGTGGGATTGGGTGGTTTTGAGGCTGAAGGCAGCATGAAAGCCTGCAGCCTGCAGTCTGTGGGGTACGCAAGCGGTTCCCAAAGAGCTTTAGAAAAAGCCACAGTTTTCCCTGCTGGCTCTTTGGGCGTGGGACCAGTCTCTAGACATAGGGCCATTTTTGTGCCTGGCGCGGTGCCAAGTGGGAAAGGGTGGTTTTGAGGCTGAAGGCAGCAGGAAAGCCTGCAGCCCCCAGGTCTGTGGGGCTACGCAAAGCGTTTCCCAAAGAGCTTTAGAACAAGGCATAGTTTTCCCTGCTGGCTCTTTGAGTGTGGGACCAGTCTCCTGACATATTGCCGTTTTTTGGCATGGTGCGGCACCAAGTGGGAAAGGGTGGTTTTGAGGCTGAAGGCAGCAGGAAAGCCTGCAGCCCCCAGGTCTGTGGGGCTACGCAAAGCGGTTCCCAAAGAGCTTTAGAACAAGGCCTAGTTTTCCCTGCTGGCTCTTTGGGCGTGGGACCAATCTCCAGCCATATGGCCATTTTTGTGCCTGGCGCGGCGCCAAGTTTGAAAGGGTGGTTTTGAGGCTGAAGGCAGCATGAAAGCCTGCAGCCTGCAGTCTGTGGGGTACGCAAGCGGTTGCCAAAGAGCTTTAGAAAAAGCCACAGTTTTCCCTGCTGGCTCTTTGGGCGTGGGACCAGTCTCCAGACATATGGCCATTTTTGTGCCTGGCGTGGCGCCAAGTGGGAAAGGGTGGTTTTGAGGCTGAAGGCAGCAGGAAAGCCTGCAGCCCCCAGGTCCGTGGGGCTACGCAAGCGGTTCCCAAAGAGCTTTAGAACAAGGCCTAGTTTTCCCTGCTGGCTCTTTGGGCGTGGGACCAGTCTCCAGACATATGGCCATTTTTGTGCCAGGCGCGGCGCCAAGTGGAAAAGGGTGGTTTTGAGGCTGAAGGCAGCAGGAAAGCCTGCAGCCCGCAGGTGTGTGGGGCTATGCAAGCGGTTCCCAAAGAGCTTTAGAACAAGGCATAGTTTTCCCTGCTGTCTCTTTGGGCGTGGACCAGTCTCCAGACATATGGCCATTTTTGTGCCTCGAGCGACGCCAAAGTGGGAAAGGGTGGTTTTGAGGCTGAAGGCAGCAGGAAAGCCTGCAGCCCCCAGGTGTGTGGGGCCATGCCAGCGGTTCCCAAAGAGCTTTAGAACAAGGCATAGTTTTCCCTGCTGGCTCTTTGGGCGTGGGACCAATCTCCAGACATATGGCCATTTTTGTGCCTGGCGCGGCGCCAAGTGGGAAAGGGTGGTTTTGAGGCTGAAGGCAGCAGGAAAGCCTGCAGCCCCCAGGTCCATGGGGCTACGCAAGCTGTTCCCAAAGAGCTTTAGAACAAGGCATAGTTTTCCCTGCTGGCTCTTTAGGTGTGGGACCAGTCTCCAGACACATGGCCATTTTTGTGCCTGGCGCGGCGCCAAGTGGGAAAGGGTGGTTTTGAGGCTGAAGGCAGCAGGAAAGCCTGCAGCCCCCAGGTCCGTGGGGCTACGCAAGCGATTCCCAAAGAGCTTTAGAACAAGGCATAGTTTTCCCTGCTGGCTCTTTGGGCGTGGGACCAATCTCCAGACATATGGCCATTTTTGTGCCGGGCGCTGCGCCAAGTGGGAAAGGGTGGTTTTGAGGCTGAAGGCAGCAGGAAAGCCTGCAGCCCCCAGGTCCGTGGGGCCACGCAAGCGTTTCCCAAAGAGCTTTAGAACAAGGCATAGTTTTCCCTGCTGGCTCTTTGGGCGTGGGACCAATCTCCAGACATATGGCCATTTTTGTGCCTGGCGCAGCGCCAAGTTTGAAAGGGTGGTTTTGAGGCTGAAGGCAGCATGAAAGCCTGCAGCCTGCAGTCTGTGGGGTATGCAAGAGGTTCCCAAAGAGCTTTAGAACAAGGCATAGTTTTCCCTGCTGGCTCTTTGGGCGTGGGACCAGTCTCCAGACATATGGCCAGTTTTGTGCCTGGCGCTGCGCCAAGTGGGAAAGGGTGGTTTTGAGGCTGAAGGCAGCAGGAAAGCCTGCAGCCCCCAGGTGTGTGGGGCCACGCCAGCGGTTCCCAAAGACCTTTAGAACAAGGCATAGTTTTCCCTGCTGGCTCTTTGGGCGTGGGACCAATCTGCAGACATATGGCCATTTTTGTGCCTCGAGCGACGCCAAAGTGGGAAAGGGTGGTTTTGAGGCTGAAGGCAGCAGGAAAGCCTGCAGCCCCCAGGTGTGTGGGGCTACGCAAGCGGTTGCCAAAGAGCTTTAGAACAAGGCATAGTTTTCCCTGCTGGCTCTGTGGGCGTGGGACCAGTCTCCAGACATATGGCCATTTTTGTGCCTGGCGCGGCGCCAAGTGGGAAAGGGTGGTTTTGAGGCTGAAGGCAGCAGGAAAGCCTGCAGCCCCCAGGTCTGTGTTGCCTCGCAAGCGGTTCCCAAAGAGCTTTATAACAAGGCATAGTTTTCCCTGCTGGCTCTTTGAGTGTGGGACCAGTCTCCAGACATATTGCCATTTTTGGGCCTGGTGCGGCACCAAGTGGGAAAGGGTGGTTTTGAGGCTGAAGGCAGCAGGAAAGCCTGCAGCCCCCAGGTCCGTGTGGCTACGCAAGCGGTTCCCAAAGAGCTTTAGAACAAGGCATAGTTTTCCCTGCTGGCTCTTTGGGCGTGGGACCAGTCTCCAGACATATGGCCATTTTTGTGCCTGGCGCGGCGCCAAGTTTGAAAGGGTGGTTTTGAGGCTGAAGGCAGCATGAAAGCCTGCAGCCTGCAGTCTGTGGGGTACGCAAGCGGTTCCCAAAGAGCTTTAGAAAAAGCCACAGTTTTCCCTGCTGGCTCTTTGGGCGTGGGACCAGTCTCCAGACATATGGCCATTTTTGTGACTCGCGCGGTGCCAAGTGGGAAAGGGTGGTTTTGAGGCTGAAGGCAGCAGGAAAGCCTGCAGCCCCCAGGTGTGTGGGGCTACGCAAGCGGTTCCCAAAGAGCTTTAGAACAAGGCATAGTTTTCCCTGCTGGCTCTTTGAGTGTGGGACCAGTCTCCAGACATATTGCCGTTTTTAGGCCTGGTGCGGCACCAAGTGGGAAAGTGTGCTTTTGAGGCTGAAGGCAGCAGGAAAGCCTGCAGCCCCCAGGTGTGTGGGGCTACGCAAGCGGTTCCCAAAGAGCTTTAGAACAAGGCATAGTTTTCCCTGCTGGCTCTTTGGGCGTGGGACCAGTCTCCAGACATATGGCCATTTTTGGGCCTGGCGCGACGCCAAGTGGGAAAGGGTGGTTTTGAGGCTGAAGGCAGCAGGAAAGCCTGCAGCCCCAGGTCTGTGGGGCTACGCAAGCGGTTCCCAAAGAGCTTTAGAACAAGGCATAGTTTTCCCTGCTGGCTCTTTGGGCGTGGGACCAGTCTCCAGACATATGGCCATTTTTGTACCTGGCGCGTTGCCAAGTGGGAAAGGGTGATTTTGAGGCTGAAAGCAGCAGGAAAGCCTGCAGCCCCCAGGTGTATGGGGCTACGCAAGCGGTTCCCAAAGAGCTTTAGAACAAGGCCTAGTTTTCCCTGCTGGCTCTTTGGGCGTGGGACCAGTCTCCAGCCATATGGCCATTTTTGTGCCTGGCGCGGCGCCAAGTGGAAAAGGGTGGTTTTGAGGCTGAAGGCAGCAGGAAATCCTGCAGCCCCCAGGTCTGTGGTGCCACGCAAGAGGTTCCCAAAGAGCTTTAGAACAAGGCCTAGTTTTCCCTGCTGGCTCTTTGGGCGTGGGACCAATCTCCAGACATATGGCCATTTTTGTGCCTCGAGCGACGCCAAAGTGGGAAAGGGTGGTTTTGAGGCTGAAGGCAGCAGGAAAGCCTGCAGCCCCCAGGTGTGTGGGGCCACACAAGCAGTTGCCAAAGAGCTTTAGAACAAGGCCTAGTTTTCCCTGCTGGCTCTTTGGGCGTGGGACCAGTCTCCAGACATATGGCCATTTTTGTGCCTGGCGCGGCGCCAAGTGGGAAAGGGTGGTTTTGAGGCTGAAGGCAGCAGGAAAGCCTGCAGCCCCCAGGTCTGTGGGGCTACGCAAGCGTTTCCCAAAGAGCTTTAGAACAAGGCATAGTTTTCCCTGCTGGCTCTTTGGGCGTGGGACCAGTCTCCAGACATATGGCCATTTTTGGGCCTGGACCGACGCCAAGTGGGAAAGGGTGGTTTTGAGGCTGAAGGCAGCAGGAAAGCCTGCAGCCCCCAGGTCTGTGGTGCCTCGCAAGCGGTTCCCAAAGAGCTTTATAACAAGGCATAGTTTTCCCTGCTGGCTCTTTGAGTGTGGGACCAGTCTCCAGACATATTGCCATTTTTGGGCCTGGTGCGGCACCAAGTGGGAAAGGGTGGTTTTGAGGCTGAAGGTAGCAGGAAAGCCTGCAGCCCCCAGGTCTGTGGGGCTACGCAAGCGGTTCCCAAAGAGCTTTAGAACAAGGCCTAGTTTTCCCTGTTGGCTCTTTGGGCGTGGGACCAGTCTCCAGACATATGGCCATTTTTGTGCCTGGCGCGGCGCCAAGTTTGAAAGGGTGGTTTTGAGGCTGAAGGCAGCATGAAAGCCTGCAGCCTGCAGTCTGTGGGGTACGCAAGCGGTTCCCAAAGAGCTTTAGAACAAGGCCTAGTTTTCCCTGCTGGCTCTTTGGGCGTGGGACCAGTCTCCAGACATATGGCCATTTTTGGGCCTGGACAGACGCCAAGTGGGAAAGGGTGGTTTTGAGGCTGAAGGCAGCAGGAAAGCCTGCAGCCCCCAGGTGTGTGGGGCTACGCAAGCGGTTCCCAAAGAGCTTTAGAACAAGGCATAGTTTTCCCTGCTGGCTCTTTGGGCGTGGGACCCATCTCCAGACATATGGCCATTTTTATGCCTGGCGCGGCGCCAAGTGGGAAAGGGTGGTTTTGAGGCTGAAGGCAGCAGGAAAGCCTGCAGCCCCCAGGTGTGTGGGGCTACGCAAGCGGTTCCCAAAGAGCTTTAGAACAAGGCATAGTTTTCCCTGCTGGCTCTTTGGGCGTGGGACCAGTCTCCAGACATATGGCCATTTTTGTACCTGGCGCGTTGCCAAGTGGGAAAGGGTGATTTTGAGGCTGAAAGCAGCAGGAAAGCCTGCAGCCCCCAGGTCCGTGGGGCTACGCAAGCGGTTCCCAAAGAGCTTTAGAACAAGGCCTAGTTTTCCCTGCTGGCTCTTTGGGCGTGGGACCAATCTCCAGACATATGGCCGTTTTTGTGCCTGGCGCGGCGCCAAGTGGGAAAGGGTGGTTTTGAGGCTGAAGGCAGCAGGAAAGCCTGCAGCCCCCAGGTGTGTGGGGCTACGCAAGCGGTTCCCAAAGAGCTTTAAAACAAGCCACAGTTTTCCCTGCTGGCTCTTTGGGCGTGGGACCAATCTCCAGACATATTGCCGTTTTTGTGCCTGGCGCGGCGCCAAGTGGGAAAGGGTGGTTTTGAGGTTGAAGGCAGCAGGAAAGCCTGCAGCCCGCAGTCTGTGGGGCTACGCAAGCGGTTCCCAAAGAGCTTTAGAAAAAGCCACAGTTTTCCCTGCTGGTTCTTTGGCGTGGGACCAGTCTCCAGGCATATGGCCATTTTTGTGCCTCGAGCGACGCCAAAGTGGGAAAGGGTGGTTTTGAGGCTGAAGGCAGCAGGAAAGCCTGCAGCCCCCAGGTGTGTAGGGCTACGCAAGCGGTTCCCAAAGAGCTTTAGAACAAGGCCTAGTTTTCCCTGCTGGCTCTTTGGGCGTGGGACCAGTCTCCAGCCATATGGCCATTTTTGTGCATGGCGCGGCGCCAA